>NC_081433.1:48439029-48739029 GCF_949786415.1 Peromyscus eremicus | reverse complement strand
TCTCAGTTTGTTTAGTGAGGTCCCTGTCTACACACTGAAGACACACCAAGTGGTTAGAGACTCTGCTCTGAAAAACAAAAGATTTGTTCTTCAAATGAGACTTTCCTGTGTACATAGAGAGGATTGATTTAAGATTTAGAAATGATTGTTAATTGGAAAAGAGTTCATTAGTGTAAAAATAATGAGTTAAAAGTCCATTAATTTTTAAATCTTTTCTGTAATTAGATTTAGATATATGGTAATGCAAGTATTATTACACCAAATAGATAGTTTGGAGCATCTTATTATGAACTGATTGGAGTGTGTCAGAAGTAACCCTTTATTCTCTTGGGATGTTAATTGAGTTCCGAGGTAATGCTCCCACATGTTGTTGTTGCTACACAAAAGCAGAGGCTTCTGTATACAGAACACTACTGTGTTCTTATCAAGAATGGAAGATAAGTTTGTGTTCTCCCCAAATGAAAAAAAAAAAGAAATCCATTCAAGAAAAAAAGTAATCAACACTCCAAGGAAGCAATCAGCTAAGCCAGAGTATACAGAACTATATGATGATTAGATAAAGGGCATTTGCAAGAGGGAGACAATGCCTAGAAAAACAGAAGATGCTCAAAAAATGCAGTGTTCAAACATGGATTATAGACCTTATTTACATCTTTGTGTAGATTGGGCAGTCCCTCCAAAGCTCACATTGAAATTTATCACTGAGCAATTTTAAGAGGTCAAAAATTGAAGAGGCAATTTAGTGTGTAGGCACATATGTGAGTTACTGTAGGTGATAAAGAGGTTAAATTGAGCTTAATTTTCTCCTGTCTCATTTGCCATTTGTGATGCAGCATCATATAACTAGACTTCCAAGTCTCCAGACGCTTTGGAAACTGGCCTTTTTGTTTATTTTTATTGATTATAATTTTTCCAGTCTGTGACGTTCGGTTATAGCAGTAGAAAAGAGACTAAGATCCCAATGGAAACAAAACAACCAAAATAAACAAGTGTTGAAAAATATCTAGGACAATTGAATATGTATTTACAGTATTAAATAACTATTGGTTCTTCATTTGATATAATGGACATTAAATTTTATTTTTATTTCTTCTAAGGAATTACTTATGCAGTTATAAATGGTAGTCAAATTTTGTTTTAAACTCTACAGAGAAAGAATTGAAGAGAATGAGTAGAACTGAAGTGCAAAATCATGGTAAATGTTAAAGTCAGGTGAGTGATGCAGAAGCTTTTATTGGTCTGTGGTCCTAACTTAGCTTGGAAGTAGTGTTAAAACACTATAGACTGAATAGCATATAAGGGATGGAAACTTGTTTCTCACAGTTTGGAAGACTGAGAAGTGCACATTAAGGCACTGGCAGACATGACTTCTGCTGGGTTCTTGCTCTCTGCTTCTTACGTGACTAGTTTTTGCTCTGAGTTTATGTGATGGAAGGAAAGAAAGTAGTCCCTCTTGAGCGCATACAAAGTGATACGAATTACATTCACTAGGGTCTATCTGTGAGCTGATCACCTCCCAAATGGCTGCCATGCTAGTGATATCACCTTCGATGCTGAGATGTTAGCAATGTCATTTTGGGTGGCTAATTTGGTTCATTTGGGTGACCAGTTTGCCTTAGAGTGTAGCTGTTCTTGTTTGAATTTCATGGGCGAGTTTTCTCTATACCCCAACTCGAACAAAGCCTGACCTTAGGTTCACATCTCCCTTATTCTCTACATTTTCTGCATTTAAGTAAGGTCAAACATTCTCAAGAAACAAGGGCTTCAAAGGAAAGGAAATGTTGTGCCTTTTCCCTTTTGGTATACACACTTCACTTTCCATTCTGACTGGGAATTCTTTACCACCTTGAGGCTTCCAAAAGGATGCTTTTATGTTTTATCCAGGGATTTCAATTTGATCTCAGCTAGAGTTATTCCTGATTTCTATAGGTTCCATACATAAAATGGCTGTAAACAGGAATTTCTAAGATTAGTTCTTTATTATTATGTTTTTCTTGACACAGAATACTGAAAAAACCATCTAGGCAGTTTGCTTTAGTGGAAACCTGACACTCACAGGAACCACTCTTAAAATGCTTACTTTGTGTTTTGAGATTAACATCTCAACCAAGTGCAGATTTACTTCCCAATAAAACATTTTGACTTTGTTAAAAAATGCTCTCTCTGTGGATCTTGAAAGTTCTCTTGCCTCACTCGTATATCATAAGTTTGAGAACGAGGCAGCAATCACCTGAGACCTAAATTTAATCTTTGACGGTTCATTCATGTTCTTATTATGAAAAACATTCATATTGGCAGAAAGTTGATGGGCTCCATCGTTCTGAGGTAGAATGTTGCTATAAAGGAGTGAATTTATGATTGTTGCATGAAAATAACATATTTATGCAAAATAATTCTGTAAAGCAAAAACATCTGCTTCTGCATTTAAGGAACATAATCACACAAGAGTATAGACTGAATAGTAAGAGAATATAATTTAAAACCCCAAGCCTCTTCACTGGGACCTTTAAAAAGATAATGTGAAGATATTGTCTTTGCATGGGCAGATATTGAAAATTTATAAAATGACAGAGATCTGCAAACAGCCTGATGCCATTTAGAGCAGCTGATAAAATCTAGAGGAGAGCATGTGCAGTCTAGTGAAGAGACCTCATATATACTCCGTGGTATTTTGTATTATAATGAAGTGTCTATGTGTTTGCAAATGCTTGCCCCATATTTGAATATACTATTTCCAAACTTCAGTGGATCCTGGAAACTTACTATCAGTCATGTGGGAAGAGGACATGGAGAGTCCATTCCAAAAAGAATTAAAAATGTCACCTCGGAAGATACAGCAGAATATTATGATTCACAATCAAGTCATACTTTATTTCTTAGATGTAAATGAAAACAGACAAAATCAAGTATTTTTATTAGTCATGAACATAAAGGTAAACATGATCAAAATGACTAGTCTTGTAGGCACTATACTTGTGGTAATGTCTGCAAAATAATTCCGTAAGTGAGCTTGCCCATCAACTTGGGAATTATGATATTCAGGCCTACCGCAATTGTTTTTTTCACTATTTTCTATTTATTTAATTTTTATAGGTATTCATTTTATGTGTACAAATGTTTTGCTTACATGTTTGTCTGTGTACCACTTGTGTGTCTGGTGGTCACATAAGTAAGAAGAGAATTTCACATTTCCTGGAACGGGATGTGAACTATAATGCAGGTGCTGAGATTTGAGTTTTCGTCCAAATGCAAGAGCATTAAGTAAGTGCTCTTAACCACTGAGCCATCGCTCCAAACCTGCTTCAGTAGTTTTTGATACTGCAATTAAGGGATGTCCATGTTAAGAGTTTTAAAGACAACTCAGGGGCTTGAAATTCCCTTAAGTTCCAATAGATTAGTTCTTTGAAAAGATATTGTAAATTTTTCGAAGCTTAAAAATATGTATGATCAACTCCAAATGCACCAAAAAGTTCCTCATATTGAGCCATATTTTCAGGATCTCACTGTGGCCACTTTAACACAATAAGTGGTCAGCCCTGAAATTATATACATATGAATAATACTAAACAGACTTATCAGGTTACATTTATATATTTTGACACATGTATAGCTATCAGTCTATGTATCTATATCTCTTTGTATGTATGTATGTATGTATGTATCTATCTATCTATCATCTATCCATCTATCTATCTATCTATCTATCTATCTATCTATCTATCTACCTACCTACCTATCTATCTTTTGTATATCTTGATATGTTTGTAACAATAACAATTAAAGAAAAATAAACCATTGTATCAAGACAGAACAAGAAGTTGTGTGGGAGAGGTTGGAGGGAAGAAATGGAAAGGGGAACTGATACAATTACATTTTAATTAAAATATAGTTAAAAGATGACTGTTTTCTTATGTCATTTACTCAGAATACACAACTTTTCTTCAGTTCTTATATTTCAGTGTAAATGAGGGTAAGGAATAGACAGAATGTAGCTCCCCCTGTTTTTCTGTTAAATCTGAATCCCTGGACTGTTTTGATGGTTATTTCTTTGTCTCCTTCTGCCTGACTACCCTGCTTTCCTCTTGCTTTCAAAACTCGTGTATTCAGCTCCTATTATGTGTTCAAACTATAAAAAAACTGGGCACTATACATGCTTGATAAACATGATATTATGATAATTAGTATAACCTATATATTCAGAGCTTGGAACATGTTTTTACAGTGGTTACTGGTAATAAAATATCTTTGAACTAACTCTCCCCTACTATTTATAAATCTATATTTTTCTTTGGGAGGTTGGTGTGTGAATGGCTCTGAGTAGACTTAAGACTCCTACCCTGTGGAAGCCTGAGTTATTTGTCAATGAGTTTTATAAGCAATTAATTAACTGCATTAAACCAATGCAGTTGTTACTATAAATCTAAATTACATGAGTCAATCAGACATAAGTTTTGCTCCGTGTTATACTAAAGCCTGTTATTTAACCTTGGATGAAAGTTTGAATCTTAAATGACTTAATAAATGATTGCAATCTTACTCTATGGGGTCATGTTTATGACCAACTCAATGCATTTGGGCCTCTCCAATTTCTGGTCACAATTTACTTACAGGAAATACAATTATGTGCCTGGAGAATCCTAGGAAATGGCCTGAAAATAAAACATACTTAAAATATTATACAAGTGGTCTGGATTAAATTAATACCAATAACTTCTGTACATATCAGTAATAACCTCTTAGGAAATGCTCCAGAAACAGACCCTGGTAATAAACAGAGAGGAACTCAACAAATTATAAATATTATCAACACACATATATATAGACTCATATAAAGAAAACTCTAAGAGCATTGAAAGACATAAAAACAGAATTTACTGAGAAGAAATATTTCTTCCTAGCATGAAAACTGAATGCAATAAAGATTTTATTTCCTCTACAATTAAGTATAAATATAAGTGAAAAGAAATTGCAATAAATTTCAGCTAAACTACTCTAAGATGTACTGTTAAATATAACCCACAAAAATAGCTGAGAGAGTTTTCAAAAAACAAGGCATGGGCCTGGTGCTGGCACACATCTTTATTTCTATCACTCTAAGGAAGAAGCAGTCAGATCTCTGTGAGTTCAAGGCCAGCCTGGTCTACATAGCAATTTTACACCAGCCAGGGATATGGAGTGAGATCCTTTCTCAAAAACAAAACAAAGACATTCTTTGACATTTTCTTTAGAAGTTATTAAGTATAACAGTTACACACAATCAAACTAATATGGGTAAAATCAAGTATGAATAAAAAGCTGTGTTATAACAGTGTTTAATGTATATTACTAGGACAATTAGCTGTATGTAAGGAATAAAATTTATTTGGACTTAAAATTAATTCATATAACTATTTTATTATTATTAAGAAATTTTCTACTCATTTTACATACCAACCACAGATTCCTCCCTCCTCCCTCTTCCTGCCCCTCAGCCTTCCCCTCCAACCCACTCCCCCATTCCCACCTCCTCCAAGTCAAATCTCCCATGGGGAGTTAGCAGAGCCTGGTACATTCAGTTGAGGCAGGTCCAAGTGCATCCCCCCCACCCCCATCAAGGCTGTGCAAGGTGTCACACCTTAGGCACTGGGAAGTACTAAGTTCCAAAAAGCCCACACATGCACCAGAGATGGATCCCAATCCCTCTGCCTGGGGGTCTCTCAAACAGTTCAAGCTGAACAACTGTCTCACTTATCTAGAGGGCATAGTCCAGTCCCATGAAGGCTCCACAGCTACTGGTCCACAGTTCATGAATTTCCACTAGTTTGGCTCTGTACATTTTCCCATCATGATCTTGATGTTCCTTGTTTATAGAATCCCTCCTCTCTCTCATTGATTGGAATCCTGGAGCTCGGCCTGGCACCCAGTCGTGGATCTCAGCATCTGCTTCCATCAGTAACTGGATGAAGGCTCTATAATGACAGTTAGAGTATTCACTAATCTGGTTACCAGAGTATACCAGTTCAGGCACCCTCTTGACTATCACCAGTACTCTAAGGTGGGTTCATCCTTGTGGGTTCCTGGGAACTTTCCTAGCACCCTGTTTCTTCATATTTCCATGATGTCTTCATTTATCATGGTATCTCTTTCCTTGCTCTCCCACTCTGTCCCTGTTCCAGCTCGAACCTCCCATTTCCTTATGTTCTCATCCCCCATTCCTTGCCCTCCATTAAGCCCCCTCACCTCATTTGCTAATGTAGGTCTCATCTATTTCTTCTTCACTGGGCTATCTATGTGTCCTTCTTAGTGTCCTCCTTGTTAGCTAGTTATATCATGGGTTGTAGTCTGGTTATCCTTTGCTTTACCACTCTTGGGCATATACCCAAGGAATGCTCAATCATACCACAAGGACACATGCTCAACTATGTTCATAGCAGCATTATTCATAATAGCCAAAACCTGGAAACAACCTACATGCCCCTCAAGTGAAGAATAGGTAAAGAAAATATGGCACATATACACAATGGAGTACCATGCAGCAGTATAAAACAATGATATGAAATTTGCAGGCAAATGGACAGAACTAGGAAATACCATCCTTAGTGAGGTAACCCAGACTCAGAAGGCCAAACATGGTATGAACTCACGCATAAATGGATACTAGATGTAAAACTATTTTATTTTTTGAAATTATGTCATTTCTTCCTTCCTTCTTCTTTAATTGTTGTTACAAAGACATATACATACACCACACACACACACACACACACACACACACACACACACACTCTCTCACACACACACACTCTTTTTAAATACAGAAACACAACCTGTTCAGTCTGCATAATTTTTCTTGCATGTATATTATCTCAGGGATGACTATTTGATATTGGATAATCAGTTGGTGTCTTCTTCTTTGGGGATGAGTGTTTCTGCTTCTCTTAGCATTTTAAAATTGTCCTTAAATCTTTGTCTAGTGTTGAGACCCTGTGAGTTTTCCCACTCCTGTGTTAGCATGTCCAATGACATCATTGTAGTTCAGGTCTTGTTTATGCAGCCATGTTGATAATACCTGATGTATGTGGTTTTTTTTTTTTTTGGTTTGGAATTATAAAATTTACATATATCTTCACTTCTTACACTATTGAAATGTAATGTCTCATATTTATTGGTGGTATTTACTTCTCTGATTTAACTATTTCTATTCTAGTAATTTGTTTTATCACTTATTGTAAAGATTGAAACTTTCATGTTTAAATTTTTTTTCCTCAGAAAAACAAAAGAGCACATCCTTTTTTGAAAATGCAGAAAGACTAATTTTAGAAAAAGTTAAGTTTAATAGTTTTGGGAGACTCTTTCCATAATCAAATAATGAGAGTTTAGTTTAGAATTATACCTAGGTAAAAGTTAGCAGTGTACCTTGAATTCTAAGCAAAAATAATTCAGTTTTAGTCTATGAGCAATAGAAAATATTTAGAAATTTTAAGTATTGATGATTTAAATACTATCACTTATTTGCTAAAAAAAAAGAAAGAAAGAAGTCTTGGCTATAGAGTAGAATATTTTGCTTCAAGTAAACATACTGAATTGAAAAACAGTGTCAAAAACAGGAAAAACCAACAAAGTTGTAGGAAGAGGTGCTCGAATACTTTAAAATGAGATGAGTCAAATCCTGTCTATACTAAAATTTGAAGAGTAATGAGGTTAGGTAGTTGTAATTATATAGTTTCTGAGCTTCTCAAATTTCTGTGATTTATCTATCATTACAAAAGAACCATTTTTTTAAATAAAAATACTCTGATATCATTATGAACAGACTTAGTCTATGATCTCACCTTTTTATTTTTGACTGAAGAATCAGTAAGATATCACATGCCAGCTGATGTTTTCTACTTGCAGTATTCAAGCCTGTAGGTCCAATTGAAATTCACTCTTACAGGACAGGACACTGTATGGGACTACTCATTTTGTCTGTTCTCACATCATAACTTCCTGCATATATTCCTGTCATTCCAACTGCCTCTGGGGAAGGTGTTTCCTAATTATCATAGGTACATGTAACAGATACTTGAAATGTATCAACCCAAGGAAAAGAACGAAGCTGGGGGAGAATAGTAAAATAAATTATTCCATTATTGTCTGGGAAGGATGTGGAGAAATTAGTGTACTTTCATTTTCTTCTTAAAATAGAAATAATTTCAAATTCTGGAGGAGAGAATTGTTAAAAATAGTATTATGCAAAGTCTAAATAGAAAAGTGTTGAAGATATCCTGCTTACTTTGGAGGAGAGATCTCTCATGGGGTGGCATGTTTGGGACCTCCGTTGGGTTTGGTAGATGAGCTTATGGCTTCAGTTTTATTTTAGAAAAGGAGTAACAAAGGGCCCACGTCTCACTTTAACTTTTATGTTCCAGGAGTCAGCACAGAAAAGGCGTTCTGAGCTGCCAGGCATCTTGCTGGTGCCTGATCAGTGACAATCAGAAATGCAACGACGGTAAGGGATTCCAGCAATCCCCTTTTGCTTCGTTTTTTTGTTGATACCTTATTCTTTCTGGGATACAATTTGTACCAAGAAATCATTCAGACAACATTACACACAGCATTAAATGCTCTTTGTTGTGTGATACCACACAGCAAAGCATCTAGAGTTTACACATTTTTACAATACTTTTTGGTTGAATCAAAAAAAGGTTGAGCAGTGAATGAATTTTAAGAGTGTAAACAAAAACTAGAGTGCTCGACCAAATTAATATGACTTCAGCAGAAAGTGCATTAGAAAATACTTGTATTGAACATTGAATATTACTGCTCTATGATGGACACTTTGACATATAGTGCCTTATTTACTCCTGCCAATAGTTCTAGTACCAAAAGGTAAATATTTTCTTCTTATAAATGGGGACCATTAAGATGGTGGAGGTGGAGCGGCATCTAGGTTGCACTGTGCATGTTGTATCAACCTAGTTCTCCTTACAGTGACCCAGCAGCATATCTGTTATATAGGAAACATAGACGTATCATTAGAATTGATGAAGTGGCTCACCATTTCATCTTAAAATTGGATTTTGATAGTGCCTGAAGAACAAAACTGTCTTTTAATGTCAATCCATAGCTGAAAGGTCAACTCAGGTTTTATCTATCTACATCTGGGTTTATAACACTTTAAAAAGTTTTTAATTTCATATTTTAAAAGGGCACACACACACACACACACATTCTTTAACTGTGTGTCAGTGGTGCTGCCATGGTGAGGTCTTAGTCACAACTTTGAGCTGTGAATTTCATTTTATTCAATCATTGCTAACATGATAACTTTCCATATTTCCAGTGATACTCATTTTCTTTATGACATCTCTCAAGGTCAGATGTGCTTAATATTATTTCACATAAGAAATAATGGAACACATAACAGCTAAGTGGCTTGGCTCTTGTTGCTAGTGACATAGTTCAAGATAAAAGATGGCTTTGTCATAAATGAGGTGTTATTAGTCTCCTGGATTACCTAGACTCGTCCTTGCTTCTGAGGCTGCACTTGGCTTCAGTAACGGAAAAGGGTGGCTTGAAATCCTCTGTGTTTTGGGAAGGCTACAGTAGTCTCTGCAGCACAGAGCTGTTTTTTGAATTTATGTTTCCATGGTTACATCTTGCTTTATTTCCTGCTGACTCCAAATTTTCGTCCCAATTGACAGCTCCGTGTCTTAGAACAGAACGGGTGTTATATGAACTATCTCTGTAAATGTTTCCACCTGTCCTCATCACAGAAAATGTCTCGTGGGTGTCTTTTTCTGCAGGAACACGCTATCTGCCTCAGTTTACCTCTTCTGAAACTGTCTCTTTTACCATTTGTTCTTTTACCATTTGTTCCTAAACTTGTCTCCCCAAACAAGCAAACTAAATATTTAATAATTCCTTTCATACTTTATATAAGTAAAGTCATTGATTAGAGCTTCTCTCCTTAACATATGCATAAAGATATTCTTTTTAAAATGCACCCCAACCCCAAACAAATCTATGTTATTTTCTCTATCTACAAAAGAAATCATCTTTATGAAAAATTCTTTCTATTGTCTGGTCCAAATAAAAGCTAGATCTACAAAGTACAGATTTAATCTTTTGGTTTTTCACTTTTGGGAGCTAGAGAATTCCTTTGATAATCTGCCTTGATTACACTTACATTGCTTATGGCTTATGCTTATGCTTTGCAGTTTCTACCCTAACATTCATTTTCCTTTAACTTTTTAACCAAAGAACTATGCTTATTATTTTCACTGGGAGAGGGTCTGAGGAGGCAGGGATGTGTGCTGGTGAAATGCTGGACTTTTCTTATGGTAAGTCTGTGGAATACTAATGCTCTTATCCAGGCATATGGACTTCTGCATGGAACCCCATATTTAAGAATATTCTAGGGAAGACCAGAAGATTTAAATAGTTAATTCATCAAAAAGCACAAGTTCCTCTGTTTCTCAAGACCTACAACTGAGAACAAATCCATTACGAGCCTCTGTTTTCATCCCTGACATACTCCAAGACCCAGGAACTGGGAAATACTTCACATCTCTTGCTGTCTGTACACAGAACAAAAACCAACTGCACATCCAAATACTGGTTGGGAAAGGTTTTGACTTATGCTCTGCTGACTTTGGAGATGAACTTTACTTGGGATCTTTGAAAAAAAAAATGAACAACAAGAATGCTTAACTAGAAAAAAACAAACACTATCCAATTTGTCAAACCATCTGTAGCATGAATGAAAATGATTCTTACATAAATATTATTTTGGAGCAGAGTTGAGCTTCAAATTTTTTGGTGTTTTAGTACTTCTATTTGTAATTTCAGTGGGAATCATTTCTTAGCTCAGGATTGATGGAAGCGGTTTATTTATATTTCATAATATTAAATAATGTGTTTTATTTTACTTTGAGTATTTGTAGATTTAATTACAGGATGGGCCACATAATAGTATTTTTTTAAATTTTTTAATTTTTATTTTGCAATACAATTCAGTTCTACATATCAGCCACGGATTCCCTTGTTCTCCCCCCTCCCACCCCCCTCACCTTCCCCCCAGCCCACCCCCCATTCCCACCTCCTCCAGGGCAAAGCCTCCCCCGCAGACTGAGATCAACCTGGTAGACTCAGTCCAGGTAGGTCCAGTCCCCTCCTCCCAGACCGAGCCAAGTGATCCTGCAGAGGCCCCAGGTTTCAAACAGCCGACTCATGCAATGAGCACAGGACCTGGTCCTACTGCCTGGATGCCTCCCAAACAGATCAAGTCAATCAACTGTCTCACCCATTCAGAGGGCCTGATCCAGTTGGGGGCTCCTCAGCTATTGGTTAATAGTTCATGTGTTTCCATTCATTTGGCTATTTGTCCCTGTGCTTTATCCAACCTTGGTCTCAACAATTCTCGCTCATATAAACCCTCCTCTTTCTCACCAATTGGACTCTTGGAGCTCCACCTGGGGCCTGGCCATGGATCTCTGCATCCGGTTCCCTCAGTCATTGGATGGGGTTTCTAGCACAACAATTAGGTTGTTTGGCCATCCCATCACCAGAGTAGGTCAGTTTGGGCTGTATCTCGACCATTGCCAGCAGTCTATTGTGGGGGTATCTTTGTGGATCTTCTGTGGGCCTCTCTAGCATTTTGCTTCTTCCTATTCACATGGTCTTCATTTATCATGGTCTCCTATTCATTGTTCTCCCTCTCTGTTTTTGTTCCAGCTGGGATCTCCCACTCCCCTAAGTTCTCTTTCCCTCGACCCTCGCCCTTCACTACCCCCACTCACGTCCATGTTGTTCATGTAGATCTCATCCATTTCTCTGTCATTGGGCTATCCCTGTGTCTTTCTTGGGGTCCTATTTTCTAGGTAGCCTCCCTGGAGTTGTGAGTAGCAGTCTAGTCATCTTTGTTTTACATCTAGTATCCTGCTATGAGTGAGTACATACCATGTTTGTCTTTCTGAGTCTGAGTTACCTCACTCAGGATGATTTTTTCTAGATCCACCCATTTGCCTGCAAACCTCATGATGTCATTGTTTTTCTCTGCTAAGTAGTATTCCATTGTGTATATGTACCACATTTTATTTGTCCATTCTTCAGTTGAAGGGCATCTAGGTTGTTTCCAAGTTTTGGCTATTACAAACAATGCTGATATGAACATAGCTGAGCAAGTGCTCTTGTGGTATGATTGAGAGTTCCGTGGGTTTATGCCCAAGAGTGGTATAGCTGGATCTTGGGGGAGATGGATTCCCAATTTTCTAAGAAAGTGCCATATTGATTTCCAAAGTGATTGTACAAGCTTGCATTCCCACCAGCAGTGGAGGAGAGTTCCCCTTGCTCCACATCCTCTCCAGCATAAGGTGTCTTCAGTGTTTTTAATCTTAGCCATTCTGACAGGCGTAAGGTGGTATCTCAGAGTTGTTTTGGTTTGCATTTCCCTGATGATTAGGGATTTTGAGCAATTCCTTAAATGTCTTTCAGCCATTTGAGTTTACTCTGTTGAGAATTCTCTGCTTACTTCTGTAGCCCATTTCTTAATTAGACTGTTGGGCATTTTGATGTCTAATTTCTTAAGTTCCTTATATATTCTGGATATCAGCCCTCTGTCAGATGTGGGGTTGGTGAAAACCTTTTCCCATTCTGTAGGCTGTCGCTTTGCCTTGTTGACCATATCCTTTGCTCTACAAAATTTTCTCAGTTTCAAGAGGTCCCATTGATTGATTGTTTCTCTCAGTGTCTGTGCTACTGGTGTTATATTTAGGAAGTGATCTCCTTCTCCTATGCCAATGCATTCAAAACTATTTCCTACTTTCTCTTCTAGCAGGTTCAGAGTAGTTGGACTTATGTTGAGGTCCTTGATCCACTTGGACCTAAGTTTTGTGCACGGTGACAGATATGGATCTATTTGCAACCTTCTACATGTTGATATCCAGTTATGCCAGCACCATTTGTTGAAGATGCTTTCATATTTTTTTTATGGTGGCAGAATAAAAGACTAATATCTTTGACAGTCTTCAAAGAGTTAGCTAATATCTTGCGGTTATAATCCTCCAATCTCCTTCCATTCTCCCCTCTCCATTGCTCTATCCTGTTTGAAATTCCTTAAAAACATACATGCAAAGCACTTTTCTGCTACATACCTTTTTTTTTTAACTTTGCTTTTACTCATAGAAGCTTTTTTCTGCACCATCAGGTGTAAGATGAATTACTAAATTGTCTTATTAATAAAAAATCCAGAACCAGATATTGGGGTGAAAAACAGAGATCAGAGAATGGGACAAGCCACAGCCAACCTCACCTCACCAACTCCTCAGCTTCCAAAGAGACCTACTTCCTATATACCCATGACTATATGCCTTTCTGTTCTGCATTTCACTTCCTCTCTCTGCCCAGCTACATCACTTCCTGTCTGTCTGTACAGACCTCCAGACATCTATGGCTAGTGCTGGGATTAAGTGTAAGTACTACCACGTCTGGCTCTGTTCCCCAGTGTGGCCTTGAACTCACAGAGATCTGGATGGATTTCTGCCTCCTGAATGCTAGGAATAAAGACGTGTGCTACATTGCCTGACTTCTATTTTTAATACAGTGCTTGGCTTTTTCCTCTGATCCTCAGATAAGCTTTATTAGGGTGCACAATATTTTGGGGTTACAATATATCACCACATTTCCCCTTTTTTGTCTAAGATTAAAAAATTGTAAATAATATAAGAAAAACTATATATAATAAGTACAATAACTATATACAATATATACAAGCAATAAATACATCAACAATGTTTAATCCATTTGCATTTGACAAATTCAGAGAAAATATTCCATTATCTATCCTATTTTTGTGAATGCAAAGGATTGTATTTAATTTACCTTCTATCCTAATTTGCATAACCAAAACTATCTTTTGATGTCTTTAAAACTTATACACTGAACATCTCTTTAGTGAATTTCTTTTCTGAATTTTTTTTTTTGAGACAGGAGTTCTCTGTGTAGCTTTGGAGCCTGCCCTAGAACTCACTCTATAGCCCAGGTTGGCCTTAAACTCACAGAGATCTGCCTGTCTCTGTCTCCTGAATGCTGGGATTAAAGGCATGCGCCACCACCGTATGGCCTCTTTTCTGAATTTCTTAACAAGAAAAACTGTAACTATCTAATTTTCAACTCCCTCAGAGTCTTGAGAAGGAAATAATATTAACTGAGTAAGGAGGAAATGCAAACAAGTGGCTTAGAAAAATTTTGAGAAATGACAGAAACAGCTGGCTGCCTAGACAATCACTCGAGGTTTCTCTGCAATATTGGGGCATTATTTCTGGCCTACAGGCTTAGCATATCTGAAAGACTCACTTGTGAAGCCAGATTTTCTAAAGAGCTTTTCTACCTTGTCTGGGCAAGAATCTGCAGTCCTTTGTTTCGTGTCCTGCTTGTCCATTTTGGACAGCATACTGTCAGCAGTCAATGAGAGTTCACTTTCTTGCCCAATGGCTAACTTTTGCTACAATGAAAGTAAACTAAATATGGAGTTTCTTCAATGCCTGTCACCTTCTCTGAACTAGATTGGTGTTGCCATGAGCAGAAATGTCTCATAGTAATTAAAAAAAAAGAAAAAAATTGTGTTATTAAAACATCTTAAATGTCATATTCTGCAGATCTCTGAAGTGTTTGAAGGTGACCTGTCCATCTAAAATATATCTCTGCTTGACTTTGAAAACATACCTTATATGACTACAAGTTTGATTGTAATGACTAACTACTAACTTATATTTTTTTAATATCCTAAAGAGTTGGCAATAATAACTTTCAAGTATCAGCAAATTGCATTACATTGTCAAATGAACTGTATAGGTACAATACCTTGAACAAGATTAGAAATATATGTACAATATATTCTAACAAATCAATCTCAAATTTGTATCAATATACAAAATTTGTGTACAATATACAAAAATCCAATCCAATGTAAAATATATAAAACTAATAGTTGCCTTCTAAAAGTAGACTCAATAATGTACCTTTTCATCTTATCATATTTATATAAATCAATCTCAAATTTAGAGCAATATACATAATTTATATACAATAATCAGGCTTACTTCTTGAGACATCTGCCCGAGTATCACTAATGAATAAAGTCTTCAATACCCATATAGAAAAATGCTACCCCAAACTGAGGAACCCCTAGATATACTGTCTCATATTTGTTTATAGGACTAAAGATAATTTCATTTACTAGTCTTTTTTTTTTCCTTTTTTTTTTTTTTTTTTTTTTTTTTTTAGCCAACTCATGCAATGAGCACAGGACCCGGTCCCACTGCCTGGATGCCCCCCAAACAGATCAAGCCAATCAACTGTCTCACCCATTCAGAGGGCCTGATCCAGTTGGGGGCCCCTCAGCCATTGGTTCATAGTTCATGTGTTTCCATTCATTTGGCTATTTGTCCCTGTGCTTTATCCAACCTTGGTCTCAATAATTCTCGCTCATATAAACTCTCCTCTTTCTTGCTAATTGGACTCCCGGAGCTCCACTCGGGGCCTAGCCATGGATCTCTGCATCCAGTTCCCTCAGTCGTTGGATGGGGTTTCTAGCACGACAATTAGGGTGTTTGGCCATCCCATCACCAGAGTAGGTCAGTTTGGGCTGTATCTCGACCATTGCCAGCAGTCTATTGTGGGGGTATCTTTGTGGATTTCTGTGGGCCTCTCTAGCACTTTGCTTCTTCCTATTCACATGGTCTTCATTTATCATGGTCTCTTATGCCTTGTTCTCCCTCTCTGTTCTTGATCCAGCTGGGATCTCCCACTCCCCCAAGCTCTCTTTCCCTCGACCCTCACCCTTCATTACCCGACTCAAGTCCAGGCTGTTCATGTAGATCTCATCCATTTCTCTGTCATTGGGCTATCCCTGTGTCTTTCTTGGGGTCCTGTTTTCCAGGTAGCCTCCCTGGTGATGTGAGTAGCAGTCCAGTCGTCCTTATTCCACATCTAGTATCCTGCTATGAGTGAGTACATACCATGTTTGTCTTTCTGAGTCTGGGTTACCTCACTCAGGATGATTTTTTCTAGATCCATCCATTTGCCTGCAAACCTCATGATGTCATTGTTTTTCTCTGCTGAGTAGTATTCCATTGTGTATATGTACCACATTTTGTTTATCCATTCTTCAGTTGAAGGGCATCTAGGTTGTTTCCAGGTTTTGGCTATTACAAACAATGCTGATATGAACATAGCTGAACAAGTGCTCTTGTGGTATGATTGAGCATTCCTTGGGTATATGCCCAAGAGTGGTATAGCTGGATCTTGGGGGAGATGGATTCCCAATTTTCTAAGAAAGTGCCATATTGATTTCCAAAGTGGTTGTACAAGCTTGCATTCCCATCAGCAGTGGAGGAGAGTTC
The DNA here is from genome assembly GCF_949786415.1 of Peromyscus eremicus. Classification (NCBI taxonomy): domain Eukaryota; kingdom Metazoa; phylum Chordata; class Mammalia; order Rodentia; family Cricetidae; genus Peromyscus; species Peromyscus eremicus. Next base: position 48,722,665 of record NC_081433.1, on the reverse strand, counting down.
CCCTTGCTCCACATCCTCTCCAGCATAAGGTGTCTTCAGTGTTTTTGATCTTAGCCATTCTGACAGGTGTAAGGTGATATCTCAGAGTTGTTTTGGTTTGCATTTCCCTGATGATTAGGGATTTTGAGCAATTTCTTAAATGTCTTTCAGACATTTGAGTTTCCTCTGTTGAGAATTCTCTGTTTAGTTCTATAGCCCATTTCTTAATTAGACTGTTGGGCATTTTGATGTCTAATTTCTTAAGTTCCTTATATATTCTGGATATCAGTCCTCTGTCAGATGTGGGGTTGGTGAAAACCTTTTCCCATTCTGTAGGCTGTCGCTTTGCCTTGTTGACCATATCCTTTGCTCTACAAAAGCCTCTCAGTTTCAAGAGGTCCCATTGATTGATTGTTTCTCTCAGTGTCTGTGCTACTGGTGTTATATTTAGGAAGTGATCTCCTATGCCAATGCGTTCAAGACTATTTCCTACTTTCTCTTCTAGCAGGTTCAGAGTAGTTGGATTTATGTTGAGGTCCTTGATCCACTTGGACTTAAGTTTTGAGCACAGTGACAGATATGGATCTATTTGCAGCCTTCTATGTGTTGATATCCAGTTATGCCAGCACCATTTCTTGAAGATGCTTTCTTTTTTCCATTGTACACTTTTGGCTTCTTTGTCAAAAATTATATGTTCATAGGTCTGCGGATTAATGTCAGGGTCTTCAATCGACTCCATTGGTCCACATATTGGTTTTTATGCCAATACCAAGCTGTTTTTATCATTTACCAAAAAATGTGATAAATGGAAGTAAATTTTTGTGGGATAAAAATATAAACATTAAAGTGTGAGATATCCATTTGTGTATTTCCTTTAACCTCATTTCTTTTGTTTATACACATGTGTATGACCATGCCTGTGAATGCCATAATACTCCTACGTAGGCCAGAGGACATCCTGGTGGATTTGGTTCTCTCCTTCCACAGTAGAATCTCTATGTTGAAATTCAGGTCTTTGTGCTTTGACAGCAAGCACCCTTACCTGATGACCCATCTAACTAGCCTGATAGTTAGCTCTATGAGAATGATCTCTCCCAGCCTTCATCTTTTTCTCTGTTATCTAGACTTATGATTTATGATTTTACCTCTTGTCCTATGTCTTGTGGCAGTCTGACTAAAAGTGAAAAAATTACATCTTAGAAGTTATAAATAGTAAAATTCATATCTAAGTCTTGCATATTTAATTCTATTTATATTATATTCTATACATAACTAGAGAAAAATGTTCCTTGGATTACTGATCTTCAATGCAACACTGTTTTGCAAGGCTTGGGATATTACCTGCAATACCCATAGATTTAATAGCTAATGTTAAGATTTGAACATAATAATGTCATATAATTCTGGTATAGCCACAGCAAACCCCAAACAGGATATATGTAACTTCAAATACATAGATAACCATGCAAATTTTGTTGTAAATAATTACTTGTAAATTATTTAAGTTGAAATTTTGTTCAAATAAAGTTATATTATTGTTAAAGACATCTTTATTTTTAATTTTAAATGTGTATGAGGGTTTGCTTGCAATATGTGCACCACATGTATGCCTAGAGACCATGGAGCCCTATTGATGCTGAGAACTTAACCCAAGTCCTCTGCAAGAACAGCAAGTGTTACTAATCACTGAGCCACCTCTCCAGCTGTAAGATGCATTTTTTTTAAAAACATCAGTTGAATTTAATCCAAAATTACTGTTTTTAGTTCCATGATCATCTTTTGTAAATTGCCCTGGTATATTCTCAAGCCAAGAACCCAACTATTGCCCCATGGTATGACTTTCTAAAGACCCAGTTCATGTACCGCAATGCCCTTCACATTTCATCCTTCAAAGAAAGTATCTATTATTTTCAAGTTGTAAATTATTTACTCTCTCTAATGGTAGTTTACTCTCTGAAACAAAGTCATCTTCCCACATCCTCATATCCACTGGGGATAAGATGAAGATTGATTTAACCATGAGTTAAAGATTAGTTTGGAAATAGTTTCTCATTTATAATGTATTTAGTACTTTATTTTTACACGAGCTTTTTGAAGGACAGGGTGATCTTATTCCTGAACATTTGATAAAAGCTCATTAAACGGCCATTTATTTTTGTGTTGACCGCTTTGAACAATCTCAGGAAAATCTGTTGATTTCTTACTGTACACAGGTTCTGCTTAACAACCCCCTACAGCACAGGCTAAACCACTCAATTATTCTTAGACCTTGTTCCCTGTAGACCATGGGGAAAGAGCTTAGCATTTAGTCAACAGTGAGAAATCTTTGTTGAGGTTGAAAATATTGTCTTTATTCCCTAGCAGGTTGTCTGCTCAGTAGACTCATGGTTGAAATATGGTAGTTTGAATTAAATGTTTGTGGAAAAGGGACACTTTTTCTCCTTTCATCCTTCTGAAATGCCTTGTAAAGACTATTCAATATATTATGATCCCCCCCCCCCCACACACAAATACTTAAAAACATCCTCAGTACCATTACATCTGAAAAATAAGGCAATTACTTAAGTGGTATCTTATTTTTCTCATATGTGAAAGGTGATGAATACTTACATGGGTATATGAAATAACACATTACAGTTGAAGATGAGTAACAAAAGAAGCATCTATGCACCAACCACTGAGTCTAAGAAACAGAGCTTTGCCCTGTCCGAGTGGCCACATTATGGCTATTTCACCATTGCCCAGAGATAACCATGTCTTGACCATTAAAGCACATACTACTTTAGGTATCCATTAACTAAGTGGTACATTACTTACTTCTGTATGATTTTAGACATCATGAGAAAAAAAGGGGGACATAACAATAGACTCCAAGGAAATTCAGAGAATCATTAGGTCATACTTCAAAAAACTGTACTCCACAAAATTGGAAAATCTAAAAGAAATGAACAAATTTCTTGATAGATACCAGTTACCAAAGTTAAATCACAATCAGATAAACAATTTAAATAGACCTATAAACTCTAAGGAAATAGGAGCAGTCATTAAAAGTTTCCCACCACCCACCCCCCCCCCCAAAAAAAAAAGAGCCCAGGGCCAGATGGTTTTAGCACAGAATTCTACCAGACTTTCAAGGAAGAACTTATAACAATACTCCTCAAATTATTCAACAAAACAGAGACAGAAGAAACATTGGAAAATTCTTTTTTTGAAGCTACAGTCTCCCGGTATCAAAACCATACAAAGACTCGACAAAGAAAGAGAATTAGAGACCAGTTTCGCTAATGAACATTGATGCAAAAATACCCAATAAAATACTAGCAAACTAAATTCAAGAACATACTGAGAAGACCATCCACTATGATCATGTAGGCTTCATCCCAGAGAGGCTATGATGGTTAAATACATAAAAACCTGTCAATGTAGTACACCATGTAAACAAACTGAAAGAAAAAACAAACAAACAAATATCCACATGGTCATCTCATTAGATGCTGAAAAAGCCTTTGACAAAATCCAACACCTGTTCATGATAAAAGTCTTGGATGGATCAGGGATACAAGAAACATACCTGAATATAAAAAGTAGTATATAGCAAGCTGAAAGCCAACATCAAATTAAATGTAGAGAAACTCAAAGCAATTCTACTAAAATCAGGAACAAGACAAGGCTGTCCACTCTCTCCGTATCTATTCAATATAGTACTTGAAGTTCTAGCTAGAGCAATAAGACTACAAAAAGAGATCAAGGGGATACAAATACGAAAAAAAGAAGTCAAAGTACCGCTATTTGCAGATGACATGATAATACTATAATACATAAAGGACCCCAAAAAGTCTACCAGGAATCTTCTACAGCTGATAAATACTTCCAGTAATGTGGCTGGACACAAGACTAACTAAAAAAAAAAAATCAGTAGCCCTCTTATATATAAATGATAAAAGGGCTGAGAAAAAAATCAGGGAAACAACACCATCCACAATAGCCACAAACAATATAAAATATCTTGGGGTAACTCTAACAAAGCAAGTAAAAGACCTGTATAACAATAACTTAAAGTCTTTGAAGAAAGAAATTGAAGAAGATATTAAAAGATGGAAAGACTTCCCATGCTCATGGATTTATAGATTCAATACAATCCCCATTAAAATCCCAGTACAATTCTTTACAAACCTTGAAAGCATGATACTCTTTACAAGGGAAAACAAAAAATGAAGGATAGCTAAAATAATCCTGCACAATAAAGGAACTTCTGTAGGTATCACCATCATTGATTTCAAGTTCTACTACACACATATAGGAATAAAAATGCATAATATTGGCATAAAAACAGATGGATGGATCAATGGAATCAAATCAAAGACACAGATGTAAACCCATACACATTTAGACACATGCATGATTTTAGGCAAAAAAAAAAAAAAAAAAAAACAAACAAACACCAAATAAAGCATCTTCAACACATGGTGCTGATGTAACTGGATGTTGCATGTGGAATAATGCAAATAGATCCATATCTATCACCCTGCACCCTTCACAAAACTCAAGTCCAAGTAGATAAAAGACTTCAACATAAAAACAGATATACTGAACTTGATAGAAGAGAAAGTGAGAAATGGCATTGAATATATTGGCACAGGAGAGAACTTCATGAACAGTACACCCATAGCTCAGGCACTACAATTGATTGTTGACAAATGGGATCTCAGGAAACTGAAAAGCAAATGACACTGTCAATGGGACAAAATGGCAGCCTACAGAATGGGGAAAGATTTTTATCAATCCCACATCTGACAGAGGAAAAATTTCCAAAATATATAAAGAAATCAAGAAACTAGACATAAAAAAAAATACAAAAAAAAACCCATGAAAAACCAAAAACTCAAATAATCCAATTAAATAATTAAATAATTAAAATGGGGTGCAGATCTAAATAGAATTCTCAACAGATGAATCTTAAGTGGTCATGAAACACTTAAAGAAATGTTCAATAGTCTGAGCAAGCCATCAGGGAAATGAAAACCAAAATGACCCTGAGATTCCATCTTACAACTGTCAGAATGATGAGGATCAAAAACACAAGAGACAGCTCATGCTGGAGAGGATTTGGAGCAAAGGGAATACTTCTCCATTGTTGGTGGTAGTACAAACTTAGGAAATCAATATGGTGGCTTTTCAGAAAAGTGGGAAACAATCTACCACAAGACCAGATATACCATTATTGGGCATATGCCTAAAGGATAATCTTATCACAAGGACACTTGCTTATATCACTATTGGGCATATACACAAAGGATATTCAAACATATCACAAGGACACTTGCTCAAATATGTTCATAGCAGCTTTATTTGTAATAGCCAGAACCTGGAAACAACCTAGATGCCCCTCAGCTGAAGAAGGGATAAAGAAAATGTGGTGCATTTATACAATAGAGTATTGCTCAGCTGTTGAAAACAATGACATCATGAAATTTGCTGGCAAATGTATGGAACTAGAAGAAATCATCCTGAGAGAGGTAACCCAGACTCAGAAAAACAAACATGGTACATACTCATTCAATAAGTGGTATTAGCTGTAAAATAAAGGATAAGTATTCCACAGTTCCACATATCCAGAGAGACTAGATAATAAGAAGAGTTCAAAAGCTGGGTATTGGTGGCACACGCCTTTAATCCCAGCACTTGGGAGGCAGAGGCAGGTGGATCTCTGTGAGTTCAAGGCCAGCCTGGGCTACAGAGTGAGTTCCAGGAGAGGCACAAAGCTACAGAGAAATCCTGTCTCGGAAAAAAAAAAAGGAAGAAGAAGAAAAAAGAAGAAGAAAGAAGAAGAAGAAGGAGGAGGAGGAGGAGGAGGAGGAGGAGGAGGAGGAGGAGGAGGAGGAGAAGAAGAAGAAGAAGAAGAAGAAGAAGAAGAAGAAGAAGAAGAAGAAGAAGAAGAAGAAGAAGAAGAAGAAGAAGAAAGAGTTCAAGTGGCGATACCCTAATTTCCCTGGGAAGTGGTAATAGAAGTGATTTCATGAGTGGACTGATGGCAGGTGGGGATGGGAGCATGAGCGATCAGTTTGGAGGGGGATGGAGGGAGAAAGTACAGAGATTACTGGAGATTGGGGGTGGGTGGGAATTTTGGGGTCAGGTAAAAACCTGATGCAAGGGAATCTCCCTGGAATCTACAAGGAGGACCCCAGCTAAGACTCCTAGAAATAGCAGATATGTAGCTTGGACAGGCTATTTCCTGTGACTAGGAAAAACTCCAAGTGGAAAAATTAGTACCACCTGCCCAACCACATAAACTTTAACCTACAGTGTGTTCTACCTATGGGATATGCTGGAGTATCTATGGCCTAGAGATTGTGGGAGTGACCAACCAATGACTGGTCTAGCCTAAAACCCATGCCAGGGGGTACGGCCAGCCCTGACTCTAGCCCAATAGTTATCCCAATAGTCATCAGAGAGGCATTACCCAGCAACTGATGGAAACAGATGGAAGCTCACAGCCAAACATTAGGCAGAGCTTGGAGAATCCTGCAGAAGAGGGGGAGAAAGGATTGTAAGAGTCAGAGGGTTTAAGGATACCAAAGAAAACCGACAGAATCGTCTAACGTGGGATCATAAGGAGCTCACAGAGACTAAAGCAATAACCAGGAAGTCTGCATGAGACTCATCTAGGCCCTCTGCATATATGTGACAGTTGTGTGGCTTAGTCTTCTTATGAGACACCTAACAGTGGGAGTAGGGGCTGTCTTCAACTCTTTACTGACTTTTGGGACCCTGCTCCTCATATCAGGTTGCCTTGCCCAGCCTTGGTACACGGGGAGGTGTTTAGTCTTACTGCGACTTGATGTGCCATGTTTTGTTGATATTCATGGGAGGCCTGCCCTTTCCTGGACAGAAATGGAGGAGGAGTGGATTGGGGTTGGGGAAGGAGAGAGGGACTGGTAGGAGAGGAAGGAGGGTAAATCGCGGCAGGGGTACAAAATAAATAAATAAATAAATAAATAAATAAATAAATAAATAAATAAATAGAAAGACACTTAATTATGTACATACAATTTATAATTTAATTTTTGACCAATACTCATTTACATTTTCTGTTTCAATATTGACGATTGTCATTTAAATTTACTGGCAACTGTGTAATATTTCATTCAATACATGAAATGAATTGACGTTTGGTTCACTTCTAGTAGAAATTTCTGTCGACTCTCCTGGGAACATGTACAATGTTTTCTGTAGGAAGTTCTCTTAGGAGATGGACTATTGGACTATAAAACATGCACTGGTCCATTGCACTATGCAGCACACATTTTTAATAATGGGTTTCACTTCTCCATATACTCAGTAGCAAATAAATTCTAATTGCTTTATACTATTACTTAAAAACTTATAATCAGTGCAAGATCACCTTAATTTTATTGTATTATTTCTATTAAAGTAAAATACATTAAGGGAACATTTTCTTTTACTTAAATTTTAATACATTATAAAATCTTTTATAGTCTTAACTAATTTTTTAACTCCCTGCATTATCAAATAAAGGTGTGTAACATTTTCCATGAGGACTTTGAGTATGTTTCTGTCAAGGAATTTTCCCTTGTTCTAAAGAGATTTACTAATACATGCAATTTTTGTGTCGTATTTCTTCTTGCTGACATGTTAATATGCAGAAATCTCAAATACTTCCAATTATGTTTTTACAAGACTTTGTATACTTTCTCTTGATAATGTTTCCCTCAACATTCTCAAGGTTTGGTTTTAACTTAGTACATTTGCCTTCTGGTTCATATTTGCACACAGACAAATAAAATCTTTACCTTAAACCGCTACCAACACAATTTCCAATAAATTTATACTTTTAATTTTTTCCAAAAGTATCTTTTTAAGTACTAAATCCACTTTTTTATTAACTAATGTTCTGATTTCCTACTACTTACTTATTTTATACTTTGGTTACATCCCTGTGCAGCATGATTATTTTTTCTCTCATTTTTCTTCATTGTTTGAAATTGATGGATTATTTTGTTCTCCTTCCATTTTGAATATTATCTGGACTTTGCCTTCCCCAAATTCCATAAATGCATTTCTGCTAGAGATTGAATTCTTGATTGATAGGCACTCTTTTTCTCTGTACAGTCAAGAGAAGTCAACTGTTAAACATTCGGAAGGCAACTGCCAGTACATTGTCATATTTTCTTAAAGCAATATTTTCTCTCTGACTGCTTTTAGGCCATTTTATCATTCAGAACTTTTCTGCAATGCCATTCTGAGATATCTACAGGAAAAAAATTATTTTCATTTGCTTTTGACTCCTTGGCCAATTATGAAATGCTCTCAGATGTTTCACTTAAAATTATTGCATATGCCATGGTTTGTATTGTTATTTCTGGGCTTTCCTTTTTTTTTTTTTTTTTTGAGACAGGTCTTTCTATGCAGCTCAAGCCAGCATAAAACTCCACATATCACCCAGGTTCATCTCAAACTTATTCAGTGGCCTATGCCTCCTGAGTGGTAGGATTATAGGTAGATACTTCCATATCTGGCACATTCTGGGAAGTTTTTTCTATTTTAATTTTGGGGTGCATGGGGTGCAGATGTACGTTTGTTGGTTCACATTTATGTTTGTATCTGTCACTTCCTCTCTCTCTCTCTCTCTCTCTCTCTCTCTCTCTCTCTCTGTGTGTGTGTGTGTGTGTGTGCACTGTGTGTGTGTGCACTGTGTGTGTGTGTGCACTGTGTGTGAAGGGACTCTGGCCAGCTTGAGTGTGGTGAGCATGGCTCTGCCAGACCTATCCCTTCTCTCTGATTCCCTCTGCCTTGCTAAAAACTGTCAGATTACATTCCTAAAGCTATCCCATCAAGGCATATTCCCTTATTTGGCCAATCCCTCTTCCTGAGCCTGACTACCAAGATCTAGCTATCAAGTTATTGAAGTCCAGCAATTAAAAGCCCCCTTTGGCTCACCCAATTAACGTATCCAATTAAAAGTAAACACCTTACATTAACGTAAGTTTTTTTCTTGTACTTTATTAACTGCCATTTTCCTATGTGCCATTTTTGTCTCCTCTTTATTCAGAGGCAGTCTTTTGTCCACCTGGGACAAACCTCCCTGCCCCATGACACTTGTTCCCTTCCCCTTCTCCCTATCATCTCCCTATCCTTCTCCCTTCTCTCTATCTCCTGTCTTTGTCTCTTATTCCTTGACCCTGTCCCTCCAGGGCAAAGAAATCTTTGTGCTGAGAACTTGGTCTTGAGATGATACTTTCCCGTTTAGTGTGTATGAGTGTAGGCCAAAGGTCAACACTGGATGTTTTCTTTAATCAGTCCCCTACCTTATTTTTTTGAGGCAGGGTCTCTCACTGAATATGGAGTTTGTCAAAGACTGAAGGCACAAGAAAGAGATCAATGATTAAAGGAAGGAGAAGATGAACATGTTAGATCAAGAAGAAAGAGTAGTAACTGTGTCTGCCACTTTGTTGTATCCATGACAGTTGTCAATCCAATGCATTCTGCCCACCTATACTGGGCTGAGTGGAACTTTAGTCTATCTATCAGTCAATCATGAATCTCCTCAACCAAAACCATCACAAGTTGTGCTCAGAAATGATACTTCATCAGCTATAGGACATTCATCAACCTAATCAAGCCAACACATGTAAATGACCATCATAATATACCATAAGTTTGGTCAGCAAGTTTTCTCATGAGGAAGGGGACTATGCTGATTTTACTGTACTTGCACCTGAGATATTAAAAAAATCTGGTGTTCAAGTTCACTAGTAATTAGGGGATATCCATGGGACAATATCAGAGCATCTGTGTTCCTTATTTCCTGTGCTAAGTAGTTCTTCATTGTATTGCCTCCTGTTCATTAGTTCATGTTCCTTCTTGTATATTTATCATTCATATTTTGTGAAATTCATAGAGAATTAAGTATAATATTGGAAGAAATTAAAATTCAGTCATTAAGTTTAAATATGATACATCTTTATTTTGTGCTTCAAGACTTTTTTTCTGTTCTATCCAGGTGCATTGTTATTATTTATTATCCTTGCTAGTGGGTTACATAAAATCCTTTCTGTTTTTCTTTTGGTAGCATACAGAGTGCCTTCCTGTATCAAAGATGATAGAATGTAGAGGTGAAAGCGCTATGTTGGCACTCAACTTCTGCATGTTAAAATGAGTTATGTAGGTGTTGTCTTCAGGAATAGAGCCTGTTTGCCAGTTTGTATAGAGGAACCTGTAATCTTGGCAACAGCTTGGGTTGTTTAAGGATTCCCATGTGACACCTTTGGCAAACAACACAATTAGATGGAACCCAATACAACACTGTAAGCTTCATGTGGTGACAAAAGATAGCAAGTTAAGACTCTGTAGGCCCCATTATTTGGTAATTTCATTTAGATCACCTTCATATATGTATATATTATAGTAAGTATCTACTGTATTAAGTTTCCATATTACCCCTCAAATGGACATTACTTTTAGCTGTTTCTCCCTATATTTCCTCTCTCATCCCTGTCTTGATGTACAATGGTGTCCTGCCTGCAAGATGTGTGATTGCAATGGTGGCACAATGCTTGTGAGCGTAACCAACCAATATCTGATCTGACCTAAAGCCCACTCTTGCAGGCAGGCCTCTCCACCACCCCCCATTGGACCCTGCAATCTACAAGACCCACTCCCTACCCTAAACCCACTCATCCCACTGCGACCTCAGCAGCTCACTGAGACACAGAATATGTCAGCTCTGATTGGACCAAGAGTGGCTCCCAGAGACAGAGACAAAATAAGCACAGATTGAACCAAGAGAAGCGCCCTTAGACACAGACACCTCTTGCACCTATTGGAGGAAGGGAAGAGATGAGTAGATACCAGTGCAAAAATACATACAGCAACATAAAGAGCAATATGGCACCATCAGAACCTAACTGTTCTACAACAGCAAGACCTGAATATCACAACATAGAAGAATCAGGAGAAAGTGACCTTAAAAATGACTATATGATGATAATAGAGGCCTTTGAAGAGGCAATGAAAAATTCCCTTAAAGAAATTGAGGGAAAGACAAACAAAAATTGGAAGTAGTCCATATATCCCTTCAAGAAAGCCAAGAAAACCAAAAAAAAGCAATTGAACAGGTGAAGGAAACAGTTCAACACCTGAAAATTGAAACAGAGGCAACAAAGAAGACACAAATCAAGGGAATGCTGGAAACAGAAAATCTGAATAAAGGAACAGTAACTACAGATGCAAGCATAACCAATAGAATACAAGAGATGGAAGAGAGAATCTCTGGTGTGCAGAATACAATAGAGGAAATAGATTTGTCAGTCAAAGAAAATATTAAAGCCAAAAAAGTCATAATGCAAAATGTCCAGAAAATCTGGGACACCATGAAAATGCCAAATCTAAAAATAATAAGGACAGAAGAAGGAGAAGAATACCAACTCAAAGGCACAGAAAATATATTCAACAAAATCATAGAAGAAAACATTCCCAACTTAAAGATGGAAATGCCTATGAAGATACAAAAGCTTACAGAACACCAAATAGACTAGACCCCCCCAAAAAAGTCCCCTCACCACCCAATAATCAAACCACTAAATATACAGAATAAAGAAAGAATATGAAGAGCAGCAAAGGAAAAAGGCCAAGTGACTTTTAAAGGCAGACCCATCAAAATAACACCTGACTTCTCAATGGAGACTCTGAAAGCCAGAAGGTCCTGGACAGATACAATGCAGACACTAAGAAACCATGGATGCCAGCCTAGACTACTACACCTAGCAAAACTTTCAATTACCACAGACAGAGTGCACAAGGTATTCCAAGACAAAATCAGATTTAAACAATACCTATCTACAAGTCCAGCCCTACAGAAAGCACTAGAAGGAAAAATCCAACCTAAGGAAGTTAGATGCACCCACAAAAACACAGGCAATAGTTAACTCCACAGCAGCAAATTCCAAAGAAGAGAAATACACACACACCACCACCAAAAGATAACAGGAATTAACAATCACTTGTCATTAATACCTTTTAGTATCAATGAAATCAATTTACCTATAAAAAGACACAGACTAACAGAATGGACATGAAAACAGGATCTATTCTTCTGTTGCATATAAGAAATACACCTCAACCTCAAAGACAGACATTGCCTCAGAGTAAAAGGCTGGGAAAAGACTTTCCAATTAAATGGACTTCAGAAGCAAGCTGGTGTAGCTATCCTAATATCTAACAAAATAGACTTCAAACTAAAATCAATCCAAAGAGATGGGAAGGACATTACATATTCATCACAGGAAAAATCCACCAAGATGAAGTCTCAATCTGAACCCAATTACTGAACCCAATTTATGCCCCAAATACAAGGGTACCCACATATGTAGAAGAAACAATACTAAAACTTAAATTGCACGTCAAACTCCACACACTAACAGTGGGAGATTTCAACATTCCACTCTCACTAATGGATAGGTCTGCCAGATCGAAACTTAACAGAGAAGGGATCTAACACATGTTATGACTCAAATGGACTAATAGATTTCTATAGAACATTCCACTCTAACACCAAGAATGTACCTTCTTCTCAGCACCTCATGGAACCTTCTCTAAAATCGACCACATACTTGGCCATAAAGAAAATCTCAACAGATACAAAAAAAATTGGAATAACCTCCTGTATATTATTGGACAACCATAACTTAAAGTTAGACTTCAAAAACAACAAAAATTAAAGACAGCCTACAATCTCATGGAAACTGAATAATGCTCAAGTGAGTCACCAATGGGTCAAGGAAGAAATAAAGAAAGAAATGAAAGACTTCATAGAATACAATGAAAATGAATGTACAACATACCCAAACTTATGGAACACTATGAAACCAGCGCTAATATGAAAACTCATAGCACTAAATGCCCACATAAAGAAGTTGGAGAAATCTCACACTACGGATTTAACAGCACATCTGAAAGCTCTAGAACAAAAAGAAGCAAGCTCAGCCAGTAGGAACAGATGCCAGGCAATAATCAAATTGATGGCTGAAATCAATAAAATAGAAACAAAGAGAACAATATAAAGAATCAATGAAACCAACAGTTTGTTCTTCAAGAAAATCAACAAGATAGACAAACTCTTATCCAAACTAACCAAAAGGCAGAGAGAGCACATTAAAATTAACACAATCAAAAATGAAAAGGGAAACGTAACAACAGACAATAAGAAAATCTAGAGAATTGTCAAGTCATACTCCAAAAACCTGTACTCCACAAAATTGGAAAATCTAAAAGAAATGGACAATTTTCTAGATATGTACCACATACCAAAATTAAATTAAGACCAGAAAAACAGTGTAAATAGACCTATAATTCCTAAGTAAATTGAAATAGTCATTAAAAGTCTCCCAACGGAAAAAAAAAAAATCTCAGGGCCAGATGGTTTCAGTGCAGAATTTCACCAGAATTTCAAAGAAGAGCTAATACCAATATTCTTCAAATTGTTCCGCACAATAGAAATAGAAGGAACATTGTCAAACTCTTTTTGTGATGCTACAGTTATCTTGATGTCCAAACCACACAACGATGCAGCAAAGAAAGAGAATTACAGATCATCTCCTTCATGAACATTAATGCAAAAATACTCAATAAAATACTGGCTAACCGAATCCAAGAACACATCAGAAAGACTGTCCACCTTTATCAAGTAGGCTTCATCCCAGAGATGCAGGAATGGTTCAACATACAAAAATCTGTCTATATAATACACCATATAAATAAAGTGAAAGGAAATAAACTACGTGATCATCTCACTAGATACTCAAAAGGCATTTGACAAAATCCAACACCCCTTCATGATAAAGGTCCTGGAGAGATCAGGAATACAAGGAACATACCTAAAGATAATAAAGACAATTTACAGCAAGCCAACAGCCAACATCAAATTAAACGGAAAGAAACTCAAAATGATTCCACTAAAATCAGGAGCGAGATAAGGCTGTCCACTTTCCCCATATTTATTCAATATAGTACTTGAAGTTCTAGCCAGAGCAATAAGACAACAAGAGTAGATGAAGGGGATGCAAATTGGAAAGGAAGAAGTCAAGCTTTCACTATTTGAAGATGATATGATAGTATACATAAGTCACTCAGAAAAGTCTACCAGAGAACTCTTACAGCTGATAAACACCATCAGTAATATAGTGGGATACAAAATTAACTCAAAAAATCAGTAGCTCTCCTATACACAAATGATAAATGAGCTGACAAAGAAATCAGAGAAACATCACCCTTTATAATAGCCACAGATAATATAAAATACCTTGGGGTAACACTAACTAAGCAAGCAAAAGACCTGTATGACAAGAATTCTAAGTCTCTGAAGAAAGAAATTGAAGATGTCAGAAAATGGATTAGCATAGTAAAAATTGCAAATCTTACCAAAAGCAATCAACAGATTCAATGCAATCCCCATCAAAATAGCAACACAATTCTTCACAGACCTGGAAAGAACAATACTCAACTTCATATGGAAAAACAAAAAACCCAGGATATCTAAAATAATCATGTACAATAAAGCAACTTATGGAGTCATCACCATCTCTTACCTCAAGTCTACTATAGAGCAATAGTAATAAAAACAGCTTGGTATTGGCACAAAAACCAACATGTGGACCAATGGAATTGAATTGAAGATCTTGACATTAACCCATACACCTATGAATACCTGGTTTTTGATAAAGAAGCCAAAATTATACAATAGAAAAAAAGAAAGCATCTTAAACAAATAATGCTGGCATAACTGGATGTCAATATGTAGAATATTGCTAATAGATCCATATCTGTCACTGTGCACAAAACTTAAGTCCAAGTGGATCAAAGACCTCAACATAAATCTAGTGACACTGAACCTGGTAGAAGAGAAAGTAGGAAGTAGCCTTGAATGTATTGACACAGGAGACCCCTTCCTAAATATAACAACAGTAGCACAGACACTGAAAGCAACAATTAATAAATGGGACCTCCTGAAACTGAGAAGCGTCTGTAACACAAAGGACATAGTAAATAAGACAAAAGGACAGCCAACAGAATGGGAAAAAATCTTCACCAACTCCACATCTGACAGAGGGCTGATCTCCAAAATTTATAAAGAACTCAGGAAACTAGACATCCAAATATCAAATAATCCAATTAAAAAAGGGCCTGTAGATCTAAACAGAGAATTCTTAACAGAAGAATCACAAATGGCTAAAAGACATTTAAAGAATTGCTCAACATCCCTATTCATTAGGGAAATGCAGGTCAAAATGACTCTGAGATACCATCTTACACCTGTCAGAATGGCTAAGATCAAAAACACTGATGGCAGCTTATGTTGGAGAGTCTGAGAAACAAGGGGAACACTCCTCCACTATTGGTGGGAGTGCAAACTTGTGCAGCCACTTTGGAAATCAGTATGGCAGTTTCTCAGAAAATTGGGAATCAATCTACCTCAACACCCAGCTATACCACTCTTGGGCATATACCCAAGGAATGCTCAATCTTACCACAAGAACACATACGCAACTATGTTCATAGCAGCTTTATTTGTAATAGCCAGGACCTGGAAACAACCTAGATGACACTCAACCAAAGAATGGATAAAGAAAATGTGGCACATATACACAATGGAGTACTACTTAGCAGTAAACAATAATGACATCACGAAATTTGCAAGCAAATGGATGGAACTAGAAAACATCATTCTGAGTGATGTAACCCAGACTCAGAAAGACAAATGTGGTATGTCCTCACTCAAAGTGGATGCTAGATGTAAAGCAAAGGATAACCAGACTACAATCCACAGCTCCAGAGAATGTAGCTAATAAGGAGGACCCTGAGAGGGATACATGGATTGACCTTGGAAGAGGAAATAGATGAGATCTCTATGAGTAAACTAGTGTGAGGGGGTCAATAGAGGGTAGGGGATGGGGGAATGAGAACATAAGGGAATGGGATGGTCAAGTTGGAACAGGGATGGAGTGGGAGAGCAATGAAAGCAATACCTTGATAAGGGGCGACATAATGGGGATAGGAAAAAACTCAGTGGTACGGAAGTTCCTAGGAATCCACAAGGATGACCCCAGTTTAGACTACTAGCAATAGTGGAGAGGATGCCTGAGCAGGCTTACCCTGATAATCAGATTGGTGAATACCCTAGCTGTCATCATACAGACTTCATCAGTAACTGATGGAAGCAGACGCAGAGATCCACATTGTTGGAATTCCTGTCCACTCCTCCAGCTACTTGACTGCACATGCACAGTTCAGATGTTTAGTCATTCCAGGGCTTTACATTCTACATAATCCATTGTTGCGTGGTAGTGTAATTTGCACACAGTGTGATCACGCAATCTATGTGCATGAGTGGCATAGCTCCATAAACCCATAGGCGCATGTGCAAGGGAATGCATAAAAAGTGGGTCACAGATGCTTCTTCTTCTCCCCCATCCAGCACATGTCTTCCACAGGCCTGATCTCATTCTTTCCAGTCCCTCCCTTCTCCTAATAAAACTCTGATAGTGAGTTTTGTTGTACTTGGTGGCTTTTCTCATATGGTAACAGTGCAGTGCTTAATGAATAACATTGCGCTGCTGCATAAAACCAACACACAGCCAAGTTCCAGGCCGAGCTCCAGGAGCTGTGGTGGCCCACAGAGGCTATCTAGTGAGAACTTACTCAGGGTCAGAGAACCTGAGCTTTCTTTACGCAACAGGACTGCATAATGGGGTGATTTGACCACGGATGTCCTTACTAGGTGTTTGGAAGGGTCTACACTTGGCTGTGTGGTTTGCTTTGATCCAGCATGTGGGAGGTCTTGTGCCCCACCCCTTGGCATTGTTATACAAAGCCCTTTGAATAAACAGAAAGGGCTGTTGGGTATTGATCCAGGCCCTCCAGAAGATATCCTGTGTTTCTGTCTTTCTTCTTGTCTTCCAGGTCTCTCTTTCTATCTGATATTTTCTTATCCCTTTCTCCTCCTCCTAAGAATCCTAGAAAAGATGGGGAAAGTAGGAGCTGATTTCCCACAGTCTCTCACAGGATTCAAGTCAAAGAGAGGGAAGAGGGATTCTATGAGCAAGGGGCATCCAGATCATGACGGGGAAACCTACAGAGACAACTGAACCAAGCTAATGGGAAATCATGAACTGTATACCAACAGCTGTTGAGCCTCCATGGGACCTGACTAGGCCCTCTGCATAAGCAAGACAGTTGTGTAGCTTGGTCTGCTTAAGAGGCCTCCTGGCAGTAGGATCAGGATCCATCCTGGGTACATGAGCTGGCTTTTTAAAGGGGGAGGGGCTTGGATCTGCCTCAACTGAGTGTACTAGGCTTTGCTGACTCCCCATGGGAGGTCTTACATTTTCTTACATTTTTGGAGGAGGGAATGGGGGGTGGGTTGGGGAAGGAAGGTTGGGGTGGGTGGCAGGAGGAGGGAAGAGAGGATGATCTGTGGTTGGTATGTAAAATGCACAAAAAAAATTTCTTAATAAAGAAAAAAAACCATACTCAGCCTTAAAATGGATATCTTCATCAAACCTGCCCCCGCTCTGCGCCCCCCACCCCCCAGGGTCCAGGGCTCACCATGGAAGAGGAGGCAGAAAGAGAGAATGGAGGACATCAATAAAACTAGGCCCTTTAAATCAAAGTGATCAAAGCTCACACGAACTTACAGAGACTGAAGAAGCATGCACAGGGCCTGCACAGGTCTGCACCATTTCCTCCGCATATATAGTATGGCTTCCAGTTGAGTGCTTTTATGGAATTCCCCAGTGCGCAAATGAGTGGGTCACCGACTCTTTTGCCTTCTCTTGGGCTCTTTTCTTTCTGTTTGTTTGTCTTGTCCAACTTTGGTGTGATATTTTTTTATTTTATCTTATTATTTTCCATTAAAGGACTATTTGTTTTCTAATGAGAGAGAGAAAGGGAGTGGACCTGAATGGCTGGGAAGGTGGAAAGAAACCAGGAAGAGTAGAGGGAGGAGAAATCATAATCAGGACATATTATGTGAGAAGAAAAATCTATTTTCAACAAAGAAAAATTAAAAAAAATCTAAGGTGCTTATAAGTTGTAAAACACTTCAAGACAGAAATTCTAAATTTCAACATGAAAGACTACTTATTTCTAATCAGAGCAATAATGACAAAATCAGGGCCAGGCATGATGGAACACACTTGTAATCCATGCACTTGGATGGTGATAAAAGGAGAATCAAGAGTTCAAGGCCAACCTCAGCCTCTTGAGAGTTGAAGATCAGCCTGGCCTACATGAGATCCTGTCGATGATGATGATGATGATGATGATGATGATGATGATGATGATGATGGAATGTTATCACTGCTCAAGTAACTTTTTATTGAAGTTATATTTTGTACTAGTTAGCTTTAATTGTCAACATCTCACAGCCTAGAATCATCTGAGAGGAAAGACTCCATTAACAAATTACCTAGATTAGATTAGACTGTGTACATGACCACAGTGGGTTATCTTGATTGCTCGTTGATTTAGGAAGGCCTCACCCACTATGGGCAGCACCACCTTTAGGCAGGTAGTCTTACCTATAAAAAGTCTATCTAAACTTGAGTGAGTGAGAGCGCAGGCCAGCCAGCGTTGTTCCTTCTGCTTCATGACTTCAGTCAATGAAGGACTGTGACTTGAAGTGTGAGCCAAATAAACCCTTTCCTCTTCTAAGGAAACAGTGACAAGATCCTTTAAAACAAATGTGCAAAAAATAGTGATTTAAGTTTGAGGTGAGACATCTGCTTTCTAATGCTGGCAGCAAAGAGCTCCATCTGGTAAGGTAAAATGCTGAAAGAGTTAAAGACTTCTCATCATCACTTCCATTGCAGTGTGGTTTAGGAGGTAAACGCAGGATGCTTTGTCTTAAGGTTTAGGCCATGACGAATTTGTGGGATTTTAAGCGTATTTCGTTGAGTGCTCCTACATCTCTCAAATCATCCAATGTTCTCTGTAGCCAGTCAAAAACATGCTTTTCATATTTTTAAAATTCTGTTATTCAAGTGTACGTACTAAATTCTTTAATAGAAACTTAGTTTGTTTAAGACTCACAGAATGGAAAACTCAAATTGTTTCTTATTCTTCAGAAAGACAGAGACTAGAATTCTCATTTGGAAATCCAATATACTAAGTGATTTTCTCAAAGAACGCAATATTCCAAAAGGTATTCAAGATTGCCAATGACTTTTAAAAATTATTTTACATGGAGAGCCAATATAAGGTTATTTTCATTTGATTGGTATGTAAAATGAATACAAAATTTTCTTAATAAAAAAAAAATAAAAAGAATCCAGGATAGCAATGCCACTTTTCTAAACCAGTATAGAGAATGTATTTTTTGAATCTCAATGGTAATTGAAGACTCTGTGCCAGGGCAGGTTTTTACAGGTTAATGGGATTGTTGTTTTATGGCTTTCTTGTGCTCTTGATGCCTTTGTTGTTACACAATTTTCTCTAGTAAAGTGATTTGATACCCTGTTTTATCTTGTGTATATCTGAAATGACCAAGCAGACGTCATAACAGGCTGCTCAGTCTTCTCTCAGAGATCAGGACTCAATTTCAGTTTCCTGAGACTTGAGCAAGCAGTTTCTGGGAGGGCCGTGAACAAAAGACATAGTCCTTGTAGTAGCTCCCTTTCAGCACGTACTTGTACTCTGACCACTCAAAGTTCAGTCAATTTTTTACTGTCTGGGACCCCTCACCAACTTAGAGTTATGTGTATGAGTCAAGGACAGAGCCTGGGCCGCTGAGTCAGCCCCACAGTCAGTACATGCTAGGCCAGCCAGCCTCCATGGCAGCTCAAGGACAAAGCCTGGGACTTGTCCAGGCCTGCCCAAAAATGGATAAATGTAACCTTCAACTAACCCTAGACAATTAAAAGTTACTGACATGATTGTCACTGGTATAAACCAATCCTGATAAACAATATCCGTGGATTCCAAATGTCCTTCTGATAACCGTTGTTGAAAAATTCCTCTGGACCACAACCAGTAAATCCAAAAGTTACACACACACTCACCCAATCATATGATGCAAAGGCCTGTACCACCATGCTTGCGGTTTTTCCCTTTAAAAACACCTCCTTCTGAGACCTCAGGGCTGTCCTCCTCCACTCGCTGTGTCAGAGTGCTGGAACTTGGACCAAGCCCGGGCTTGTAATCAATAAACCCTGTGTGTTTGTATCAGATATGGTACACATCACACATTCTCTATGGTGGTCTTGCTCGGGGATCTTGAGACCTGGGCACAGCGTATCCACTGTATGTTTCTGCACTTGTGACCACAAGGATTACATCATAAGACATCTTCTAATGTAAGAAGATGGATGAAGCTGATGACCTTGGTTGCATAAAATGTTTCTGTATTTCAACTACTTCCACCAACATTTTACTTCTGATTATACAATTTGAACCTCTCTACATTGTCTATTCAATTAGCAAATTCTAAAGGAATTTGGCTAAATACGGCTACTAATATTCTCAATATTTATATTTTAACCTTCATATTCTAGATATGACTTATATACCACACATATAGTGCCAGAGATGTCTGTTTGAATGTGCACCTCATTTTCCCAGTGAATTTACATTTTCATACATTGTAAATTTCTTTAATTTCATCATAAAGAATGCTCTGTATAGGTTTCCTCCATCATAATCCTGATGACCCTTGCTCCAATCCATGGGAGGCCTTACCTTTTGGGGGGGGAGGGATGGGGGGTCAGTTGGGGGAAAGGCTGGGGTGTTGGGGGAGGGAAGAGAGAGAGATCTGTGACTGGTATATAAAATGAATAAAAAATTTCTTCATTAAAAAAATCTCAAAAAAGTTTAAAAAAAATAACGCTCTTTAGCACTTCTGTAGGATGAGTCCTTTGCAGATGGACTCCTCAGATTTTGCCTAAAAAATTCTTCATCAATTCTTCATCTCCAAGGAACAGTTCTCAGAACACAATCTGATTCTTTGTTTCTTTGACACTTTGAATACTCTCATAGGCTGCATAGTTTCTGCTGTTAGAACTGTGGCTGGCTTAGATGTCACCTCATCTGTGATTTCCTATTGGAATGTGGTGCTATAGGCACACATTGTACACGAAGTTTAGGTCACAAAAGGGACAACCTGAAGAAACTCAAATGTACTTTGATATGTAAACCTTTGGAACATCTAGACAGGAGTGTCAGGCCCTAGACACTTGTTTTTAGCATCAAGGATATTGCATGTATGCTTAACTTTGCTATTAGTAACTCTATGGTTTTGAGTAATTTACTTGACACTGTTGATCCTGAATTTACTTTTCTAAATAATGACCATAACAACTCATTGTAGATGAAATTTAAATGGTCTTATTAAATAAGAAACAGAGCCAAAAAAAGAGTTAAAAGCCCAGAGATAAGAGCAGTAGCTAAGAGCTAAGACCACCTTATCTTACCAATGGCTGTGTCCTTCCCCTGAGAGATAGACCTTCTTCCTGTGTCCTGTCATTTTATTGCCTTTCTGTTCTGCCTTCTTATTGGTTGTAAACCCAACCACATGACTCCCTCGTCATTGCCTATCTATACAGACCTCCAGGTCTCTATGGTTGGTACTGGGATTAAAGGTGTGTGTCACCATGCTGGCTGTGTCCTTGAACACACAAAGACTGCCTGCCATGTGATCTGATTAAGGGCGTGTGCTTCCACTACCAGACTTCTGCTTAATAGCTTGCTCTTAGCTCTGATGCCCAGGCAACTTTATTTATTAACATACAAATAAAATCACATTCCAGCACAAATAAAATATCACCATAACTAATTGCTAAATGGTTATAATTTATATAGTGTGAATGTCATTAATTGTACAGAAATCACTATGTGCTTATATATAAAACTTGATTTTATAATAAACACTTGGAGAGGCCTGAACAGTTCTGAAGCAATTTCAGACACATACACAAGGAAGATAATCCGGTAGTAAAATCACATATGCTAAATAATTTTTTAGTAAGATATATATATAATACATATATATATATATATATATATATATATATTAACTTCTTAATTCCAGTAAATTGTGCCATCACCAATATGACCTGAATCTTCCTAAAGAGCATAGAGTCCATTAGTTTTGTGGAACACTGTTGAACACTGTCTCATACACTGTTTTCAGAGAGAACCTTTATTAAGCGGAGAAGAAAGTTAAAGCTACTGCTGTCTGACTCAGGGAGAACACAGCAGCAAATGATCTGCAGGTGTGATTCTCCTTTCCACACAGGGTTTCTCAATGTAGCTTTGCACTTGTCCTGGATCTCGCTCTTTAGACCAGGCTGGCCTCGAAATCACAAAGATCCA
Source organism: Peromyscus eremicus (assembly GCF_949786415.1). Taxonomy (NCBI): domain Eukaryota; kingdom Metazoa; phylum Chordata; class Mammalia; order Rodentia; family Cricetidae; genus Peromyscus; species Peromyscus eremicus. The sequence goes on along the minus strand of NC_081433.1, from coordinate 48,700,306 downwards.
ACAGCCTCTACCACCCAGCCTTCTCCTCCCTCTTTTTAAGAGGAGAAAAAGGGCCAGGCGGTGGTGGCGCAGGCAGGTAATCCCAGCACTCAGGAGGCAGAGGAGGTGGATCTCTGTGAGTTCGAGGCTAGCCAGGGAGAGAGGAGAGAGGAGAGGGGAGAGGGGAGAGGAGAGAGGAGAGAGGAGAGATGTTTCTTTGGGTCGTATATTTGGTCGGCTTGACTCTGTCCAGAACTATTGGGCAATAGTTCTGTGGATAAACTTGCTTCACAGATTGTGTACAAGGGTGTTGGATGTGGGGGGGATGCACTGATTGTGGCATCCGGTGGAGTGACATCACTTAATCTCAGGGTAGAGCCATCATCTGAACTCGGTGTTGGCAAAGGCTAGAGAGCCTCAGTGGCTGATGCTATATGGTTACCCACAACAACAGTGAGGGTCACAGCTGCTGAGATACTCCTAATTAGCTTTTCTTCCATCATGGAACTTGTAACTGAGGGAATGTATCATTAGCTATGGATGGTTGACTCAAGAAGTGTTATATGATGGATGGTACTTGTGCAGTGGCCCTGGAAAAGAGGTGTTAAGAGCAGGAACTTAGGAAGATATGAAAGGACTTCTGTCCTAGATTCTGAGTGGTTATTGACACTGGTTCCAAGGGTACAGGAACCCCATCTGCCATATCAGTCCCATTACTAATGGTTCAGATGTGTTTAAAGCGTCCAGCAAGGAAAGAATGGGGGTGCACACAAGAGCAAAATGGGAAGAGTTCAAGGACGAGTCGATCCAGTTCTCTGACAGCTGACTGGTGCCTAGAGTGGAAACACACAGTAAGAATGTGTCTAAGAAGTGACGATAACTGTCCTGTGTCACAAGTGGACTCAATGTCTCCACAGAGCTTGGATCTGGGTCTGCACACATATGAAGCAGGGGTGTCTCTGGAGTTGGGACCTGCTTAGGGTTGAGAGTGCTGGAAACTCTTTTCCAAAGTGGCTCAGTCATAGCTAGTTATGAGTGTGTGTGTGTGTGTGTGTGTGTGTGTGTGTGTGTGTGTGTGTATGAAGTGTGTGCAGTTGCATTTTTCTTACCAAGGCATCTCAGGAAAGTATGACTTGGTTATCTCAATTGAAAGAGATGTTGGTGTTGTCTGCAGAACAAAGTATTGGGACCACTGTATTCCACATCATGGACTATACTAATTATTTCCACCTTTGTCCTTCGCCCCTATTTGCTTTTTTGTATTTCAGGCATGTTTATCTCACCATTGACCCTCTTTATGTTTATATTCTGGTATTTTCTTCCATGTGTTACTATTTATTTATCAGTGGGTCATGGATCCCCCTTTGGACTAATGTGCTTTGTACATAACTTAGGTTCAGGTACAGGCACAGGTTTGTACACACACACACACACACACACACACACACACACACACACTCACACACACTTTTGCCTACTCTGTCAATGTGATCTCATCATCTGCTTCTAAATTTAAATTAATAGAATTTCATGACCTTGATTACAATATAGTTAGTCATTTCAGAGTGGCAGTGGTCTAACATTTTGAATTATTCATAGTCTTTTCTGTTTTTTTATATTACATAGTTCCTGCGGTATCATTGTCTACAAATATGAAACTTGGAATTAGAAGTGGCTTAGTTTGGAGGAAATTTTCTTTTAAATGTTGTTTAAATTATTTGCCAGAGTCAAATCATACTATTTCTAAAGAACTGCATTTCTGGACTATAACATGGAAGTGTGAGCTGAAGCAAACCTCTATATAGATGTGTGTGTGTCTGTGTGTGTGTGTGTGTGTGTGTGTGTGTGTGTGTGAGAGAGAGAGAGAGAGAGAGACAGAGAGAGAGACAGAGACAGAGACAGAGACAGACAAAAGACAGAGACAGACAGAGAGAGAGAGAGTGTGTATGTGTGTGTAATAAATACAATCACAGAGAGAGGAGTTATCAGTTTGAGAGTGTGGGGGCATGGGAGGAGCTGGAGGAAGAGTAGCTAGGAGGGGATGGAAGGAGGAAATGGAAGAGGAAGTGACTTATTTTTATTTAAATTTGAGGTATTAATTTTTATATTTAATGAATGAGAATATAAATAAAAGAAAGGAAAAACTATTTCTGATTAAAATAGAACTTCATTCTAAATAATAACATTTTACTTGTGGTGAGTTTTCACCCAGAGTATTTCCTATTGAGATTTAAAACTATAAAGACAAAGGTTTTGTAACTCTAAGTGTACTGCTCTGCCTCCTAGTATTTCAGTAATAGTCTTTTCCTTTGTTCTTCTCTAATCTTTAAACTGTCATTTTCAAGTAAATGATTTTGATATTTGCCTATGGATCTATTTACATATTCATATCATCATCTCTCATAATACTATATTATAAGGGGAGTTGAATAAGAGAATCAAATCTGCATATTATTTAAAAAAATTTTAAACTATACTATTGTAAGACTATATTATTTTCTGAAGATGAATATCTTAGAAATAAATAATGACCATTTTTCAATAGTGTTTATCATTGTTGTCCATAGCCCATGGTAAATCTTCATTTGTTTAATTTTTCTGTACAGGCTTATTTAATCTGCATTTAACATAAAGTGATCTTTTAGTTTACTTATCATTTGTTACCTCTTAAGTGTTTAATAATTTTGTTGCAAATGTTTAGATTTCATACTTTAAGGACTATTTAAGCTCACAGTGAGTATCTTCATTATATGGCAACATTGTTGAATTAAGAAACAGAAAAATTACCTATTCTTTAGTATTTCTGTCTTCCTTAATTATGAAGCTTCTACGGTGGGGCAGATTAAATGTGATATATGCTAATAAAAAGCATTAAAATAATAACGACAAAATTTTAAAAAGAAGAATATAACCGGTACATGGTAGAAATTAACCGGATCATATTGATCTTGAATTTAACTTTAGACTTTATTTTTTTTTAATTAAGAGATTTTCTATTCATTTTACATATGAACCTCAGATTTCCCTGTCCTACCTCCTCCCCCCCAGTCTTCCCCCCCCATTCACACCTCCTTCAAGGCAAGGTCTCTCATGGAGAGACAGCAGAGCCAGGCAGTGGGACCAGCATCTGTCTTTAGTGCATGAGCCGGCTTTTGGAACCTAGTGCCTATGGTACGACACTTTGCACAGCCTTGGTGCAGGGAGGAGGAGCCTGAACTTTAGACCTTAAGAGTTAGTTTGATTACTCAAAGTTCAGATTCACCAGAGATTCTGCTTAACATTGTTTAATTGGTCTAGATATAAAACACCATCATGAGAAGGTTGGGATCTGAGTGTCCTTCACTCAGAAGTAATTGTCATGGTAGATTTTTCTAACATGTTATTAGAAAAGTAATCCAAGTGAAAAAATCCAAGCAAGTTGTTTTTTCACTTTCATTACTATGTTGTTATAAAATGACAAGAAACATGTTTGCAGCAAAATGATTGGTTTGATTAGGTAAATGAGAATAACATATGGCATAAAATTTTCTAAAAATGCCTTAAAGGGAATCATTTCAGCATGAGTTTTCCTTCTGGATGAATTGAAAACCTCTGACTTTGGTACATTGATTTTCTTCTTTTAATGTAATTGATCCAAGTCCAGTAACATGGTTGTGAACATTTTAATTTTCAACTTGACACAATCTATAATCACCAATGAAGAGAGTCTCAGTGAGGCATTGTCTAAATCAGGTTGACTTTTGGGCACGTCTGTGAGGGATTATCTTGATTACGTTAATTGAGGAATGAAGTCATCCACTGTGAGCAGCACCATTCCCAAGGCAGAGGATCCTGAACTGTGTAAGAACAGAGAGAGTCTGCTGGGTGCAAGCTTGAGGGCATTCATTTGCTTTTCTCAGCTTCCTGACTATGGATGCAATTGAACGAGCTTTCTTTAGCTTCCTGCCCCTTTAACTTCTCTAGCATGATGATCTATAAGACCAAACAAACTCTCTCGTAAGTTGCATTTGTCAGATTTTTTGTTGTTGCTTGTCAGAGCTACAGAAATGAAACTAAGACACTGGATTATGAACAGAACAAGCTGATCATAATTCTGCTAGGCTCACACTGTCAAGTATAATATTCTGTGAACATATTGCATGACTGCCTTACTCAGTGGACTAATTTCCATCACCACAGCCAAACGTGTTGTATGAACATTTTAAATGTTAGAGTACTCAACGTCAAATTTTACCTAATTTAAATGGAGTCCTGAAATCAGAATGTAATTTTTAGTGCTAACAAAATGTTTAATTTTAATGGTCCCATGAGACTCTTGATTATGTGATTGGAAAATGAAGCGTGATGAGTTGCAGTACTTGGAAGCCAGTCATTCATTTCATCATGATGATGGGGAGGTGACTGAGGCATTTTAATAAAGAAAAGCAGTGGAGTTCACACTCAGACTTCAGTATCACAAATGCTCTGGGAAGAGAGCAAGGATTTGAGTGTGTTAAGAAGATTCCAGAGTAAATTATGTTAAGCATCAGTCACAACTCTACTCTGAGGTCTACTTTTCAGGAATATCTACCGTGATCACCAGTAGCCTGTGGTAAAACTCTGTTTAATTTTTCTGTACATACTTATTTAACTTGCATTTATGTCTAAATACATGTATTTTATGCGTTTAGTTTTTAGTGTCTTATGATGATTACAAAAACCATGGAAGGGCAAGTACTATATCAATTTTCTTTTCTCTTCTCCGTCCTTTGTATGTGAATTGTACATAGTAGACTTTCACAACGGTGTAGAAGTCATGTTGTTGGGTTTTTCTTATAATCTTTTACTGTTCCAAGAATGAGATAAAATAGTTGAAAATATTAAATTTTCTTGCTTCCATCGTGTGGTATTAAGGATAAATTATTGAGTTTATTCAAGCATTTTCTCATTTTAATGAAGTTGAAATATAGAATACATTATAGTACTTTACAACCAGAAAAAAATCCATTTAAAGCATTTAAAATCCATTTAAAGGTTCCTTTAACTCCTGCTTCATTTTAGCTTGTGGGGTGGCTTTTATTTGACTCATTGTTTTCTGCAGATGGGTTCACTGTTGTTCAGTAGGAAAATAAGCACCAGACAGTTCTAAAGTTCTCTAAAACTACACAGGAAAAAAAATCACGAATAAGTTTTAAAATTTACCACAAGGAAATTTAAACCAGGATTTGCGAATAATTACTAATGGTTTAGAGAGAAGATAGTTTATGGAACAGGGAAATGAGTGAGGATAGAGAAAATATCATTAAAAATTCCTCTTTTTTGTGAGGTTTGAATGGAGAGAATGAAGGATTTGGAAAAGAAACTCTTCTGCGGGTTTCAGAGTTAATTTACATGCAGCTCATATGTCTGTCTTCAACACTTGCAGTTTAACTCCATATTTAACTGATTAAACCCACACACGATTTGTAGATGCTGACTGTGCTTGATGCTGCTTGTCTCCTGCTCAATGCTGGACCCACATCGAGATAAGAGTACTGTTTCATGCATTTGAGAACTTGAGTGGCTTGTCCAACTGGGCCTAATGCATAATCTGCCATGTGGAAAGGGGGTGAAGTTCAGCCTTTGCTGGTCCCTGTTTTGAAAGACTAAAATTATTAGTATTTCAAATCACTAAAATTATCACTTTTAGATGCAGTAAATATGATGTGCGTACATACATAGTACAAATATCATTAAAAGAGGCCATCATGTTTATATAATTTAAAATAGTTAATCAAGAGTTGTTTGCATTTGACTGTAGAGATGATGGAATTTTGATAGATAGTTTGGATTGGTATACTGAGCATACAATTGATTATTCATTATTTTGAAGATATTTAACTATTAAACATAGTTGAAATGATAATCCAGTATTAAGTAACCAAAGTGGGTTTTCTTAATCAATAAATTACTGTAACATTTAATTTTTTAGAGGTAAGTGGTTATAAAAAGGAATCTATTTTCTCTCTTTTGTAGAATTTTAGCCTGAACAAAAACTTATTCTGTATGATTCAAGTGGGGTTATGAGAGGTTAATTCTGAAGTATATAGTTTGAAAGCAAAAATAGAAAATACCAAGGTGTACATAAACATTAGAACCTCCAATTTGGTGCACAGACAAAAGAACCACAAATTAGATTTTTAAAAAAATCCTCCAGCCAGGATATTACACAGCTAGAATTTAGAAATCCACAAGGCAGTCCACTCACTCTCCTGTACCATTTTCTTTAATCTGAATGATTAAATATCAGGTTTTTGTGATTTTTCCAGCTGAGGCCCAAGCCCATGCAGATTAAGCTTGGAATTTGGTTTGCATCTTTAATTGGCAGATTTACTAAATGGCAAAAAAGGAATCTCATAAATTTGTCTTCTCTTAGATGTAATCACTCAATTTAGAAAGATGGATGACAAAAATCTCTTCTGTTGAAGAGAACTCAAGAGCTGAGCCAGATCAGTTTTAATTAGTGAAAGATGATCTGTCTTTGCCCCCTCCAGAACACAACCATCAAATAACTTGTTCCTTGGCAAGAAAATAAATGAGATTCAGTGATTTCAGATAGAGCTTGATTGTCAGCAATGTAAATTCATCAGATTGCTACTAACCTCTTTTTCCATTTGATTGTATGGTGACAGGCTTTCTAAAAGATGACTTGACTTGACCTCAACAACAAACAGACAAATGAGCACAAGGCACACAGTTCAATAACCATAAAGTGAAAACCCAAGAAACTTACTAAGAACAATGATTAAGTCTTTGCGATAATATAGGTTAAACTAAATATTAGAATAAGATCCTGCCAGGCTCATCTGCCAATGACACATCATCTTCAATAACTACCCACCCACGTAGGAGGCCATCCTCACAAGATCTGAAGAAGTGGGTAAGAGTTCACAGTTTATGTGGCATTAGTAATAAACTGACAGTCATAATAATCTCTCTCTCTCTCTCTCTCTCTCTCTCTCCTCTTTTTGAGACAGGGTTTCTTTGTGTAGTCCTGGCTGTCCTGGAACATGCTCTGTAGACCAGGCTGGCCTCAAACTCAGAGATCCATCTGCCTCTGCTTCCTGAGTGCTGGGATCAAAGATGTGCACCAACATGCTTCATAAAAATAATGTTAATAATAAGAAAAGACCCAAATGCTAGAAAGAGAAACCTGACTGAACTGTTACAAATTTTCCTCTGACCTCCACGTCTTCATTGGTACCTGAGAGTATTCATACATACATTCTCTCTCTCTCTCTCTCTCTCTCTCTCTCTCTCTCTCTCTCTCTCTCTCTCTCTTTCTCTCTCACACACACACACACACACACACACACACACACACACAAAATTTTATTTGAAATATCAGAAAATGAGAATGAGAAAAACAAAAATACAAGGTGTTAGGATAACCTAAACAAAATTATGCCCAACAGTACACTGAAATAAGAAGTGTGGACATGGGGGACATGGAAATGTATGAGGAAGACAGATTCTAAATTCAATAGGAACTAATGTATGCCAAGAGACTTGGAATCAAACTTAGGAGAGACTTAGGGATACTTTGTCCTCTGTAAAGAAAATCAAGAGAGGCTCTAAAGATGCCCTATTTATGTACAGGCAAGGAACAGGGCTGGCTTAACTGTGGGTGCCAGACATAACAAGGAACAAGGGATTTGGATTTTAAATTCAGTTTATCATGACACACAGCAATATGAGAGTGTAGTGTAATGTGGAATTCCTAATCTCAATTACTGCATGTAGCTTACGTATGAGTGCCATATAACAAATACCCAGTTGAAAGCAGGTCTTAAGTTTACGGGGGATTTAACCTGCATCATTAGAGGACTTTTAAGAGCCCTCGGGTCACTATGGCTGAAACATCAATTGTTCGTGTTAGCGGTCTTTCTGAGTTTGCAGTCCATCCTCAGGATTTTCTGCCCTGTTTTCAGGTACAGGTAAGTTTTCCAAATCCATAGGAGGGGTGGGTGATTCAAACAGGGAAACAAAGTATAGAATTTAGTAGGTTTTCATGACATGTTTCACAACAGTTTTAATGATACTACTATGTTATACTGGGATGTTTAGACTCTGTAAAAATAAGAAAACCCAGTAAAACTGGATATAAAATACATAAAATTCACAAACATTTGTTGTAGAATATTATTCTAAGGTGTGTTACTTTTGCTTATGTTGCATTTGTTTAACTCTGTGAAGCTTTGCTACAGTGCTTGTCTGAAACACCTGATGGTCTAATAAAGAACTGAACAGCCAATAGCAAGGCAGGAGAAAGGATAGGCAGGACTGGCAGGCAGAGAGAATATATAGAGGGGAAATCTTGGAGGAGAAGAATAGAGATAACTGAGTGAAAGGAAGAAGAGGAGCCAGAGAAGGTGGAGGACACCAGGGGCCAGCCACCCAGCTATACAACCAGCAAGCCACGGAGTAAGAATTACAAAAGTAAGAGAACATGCAAAGCCCAGAGGCAAAAGGTAGTTAAGGAAAACTGGCAAGAAATAAGCCAAGCTAAGGCCGGGCATTCATAATTAAGAATAAGCTGCCATGTGTGATTTATTTGGGAGCTGGGTGGCTGGTCCCTCCCTAAATATCCAAGAAACAAACAACAAACATTCTAGATGTGCCAAATGAAATACAATCTAGAATAAATGGCAAATATTAAATTTATAACTCAGTTCCTGCTGTATGACAAATTGCCTTAGATGGGTGCCTCACCAGCAGTAGGATTTTCTTTCTCAGGTTTATGGAGTCTTGGTGTCAAGGGTGAAGGTTCCAGCAAGAGAATACTCTGGTGAAGGCTCTCTGCAAAGCTGTGCTGTGTCCCCCCATGGTTCAATGAACACTTCAGAAGGTTTTTTAAAATTAGTGTTTTTTATTCCTTAAGAATTTCTTACAGTGTCCTTTTCATATGCCATTCTATGAAGGCTTTGCTCCTTCCTGTTGCTTACTTCTCCATACTCCACATCTCAATTCCATCATTTTAATTGTTAGTATTTTAACCCATGAACAGAAGAAAGCTGCAAACTGATTTCCATTGAAATCTATTATCACAAACAGATACAAATAACGTATTAGTCACCACGCCATGCAGCACTGAATGAAGATGTGACATTCAGTGTTGAGAATTTGCTCTCACATGCAGTGCTCTAGGGTTTGACTCTTTTCTGGGAGACTTCAGTCCAAAGTCATAAAGACAATCATGACTTTCTCCTTTTTTGTCTCTATAAAGAGAGACTTAAAAAAGTATTTCAAAGTGGTTAAAAATGCTCATTTTCATGAATTAGCTTTTCAGTGTTTTTTTTTTTTTTGTTTTGTTTTGTTTTTTGTTTTTCGAGACAGGGTTTCTCTGTGTAGCTTTGCGCCTTTCCTGGAATTCACTTGGTAGCCCAGGCTGGCCTCAAACTCACAGAGATCCACCTGGCTCTGCCTCCCAAGTGCTGGGATTAAAGGCGTGCGCCACCACTGCCCGGCTCCTTCAGTGGTTTAAATTATTGAATCAGAAGCTTAGACCCTAGAGGTAGGAAGATACACTTTAGACAGTCACACTCTGATCTTATTTTAAGCTGTGTACCTAAAAACACAACTTTAGCCTCAAAGGTGGCAATGTTGTGGGCATTCATCATAGAAGACTTCTCGCACATAGGTTTAAGCCAATAGAAAGTCTTTATTACTTGGCTGGCAACTACACAGGGTGTTTAGGATCTCTTGTAGCACTGCACCTTTCTCAGGGTGAGTTTTTTAAGCACAAAAACCATGTTCTGGGTTGGCATACTTCAGTTAACAAGAACAGTTAGCCAGAAGTGGAACTACAAAAGCTAAAAAGCCAGGTTAATGCTTTTAGAGACTTTCCCAGACTTATGAACTTCCATGGATTAGATCTTTGTTTTTGTTTTGGAAGTTGGTACTGTCTATGTGCTGATTTTTATGGCCTAAATGGTATTTCCATCATGGAGTCAGTGGTGCTAAGGTCTGGGGGCCTACTAAGGTCTTGGACCCTGTTATGTAAATATGAGTGACCACAGCCTAGAAACACAGATTCAGGCTACCCCAAATTTCATGTTCTAACACAGAAGCAGCTTCGTGAAGTTTTTACAGTAACAGAACAAAGAAAAGTCGTAAATAAAGGCACTTCCCAACTCATTGGCAGAAGCACTACAGTAAGTAGTTTGTGAGGTAGAGACAGGACATTTACAGGGCTTGGAGGCTGGCTGAGTGAGGGCTGTGAGCCTTTGGAGTGGTAAGAAGCACAGTTGGTTAAGTTGGCTGAGTGAGGGCTGTGAGCCTTCGGAGTGGTAAGAACCACAGTTGGTTAAGTTGGCTGAGTGAGGGCTGTGAGCCTTTGGAGTGGTAAGAAGCACAGTTGGTTAAGTTGTTGCATTGCAAAAGGTTTTTAGTCTTTTAGCTACTTAGGGGGCTAACATTAGCCTAAGACAGATTGTAACTAATTGTAAGCCTAAACTCTGGGCATGAGGATTTTAAATTCTCCATTATCATTGAAATTCTAATGAGTTAATCAGCTTTGCAGAAGGTTCAAGTTTGAAGGTGTGACTTCTTCCTGTGAACTGTTATTCTCAAAGTGGTGAGAGGAAAACACTTGGTTAGCATAATTTCATTCCAATTTTGCCTTCATTCATAATATTGTAAATTATAGACACAAGATAAGAATCTAATTAGGTGATCATTCCTTCTTTTTAAATTTAAAATTTTTACATGACAACAGAAGTAGTTGACAATGAAAAATAATTTGGGAGTTTGATATTATTAACAGAAAATTTCTTTAGCTATGTAAAGCTTTATATAGTTTCCTTTCTTTAATCTAATATTGGTTATATTTTCTCTTCGTCTTGTGTCTAAGCTAGATTTGTTTCTCCAAGTAGCATATGTGTCTTGTTAGAGCAATAAAAAGAAATAACATGTACATACTTAACAATATTATTAGTGAAACACTACAAGGTCAAACTCTTTTCATACACTGTCTAAAATGGCTGCTCTTAGGGAGGTGGAGAGTGAATGGCTTGCATTTCCTATTCTGTTGCAAGTAAAAAATCGGTGGAGCAGACATTATAGTCTGGATGCTGAGCAACTGTGCTGAAAATGGAGGGAGAACGTGTAAGTTATCCCAAGTATGGTGATATGTCTTCTCTGCTCTGTCATTTGGATCATGGCAGGGGACTACTTTTCAAACAATGTCATTCTCAGACCCACAGGAGTGACAGCTAAGCCTCCGTCATTTAAGAGATATGAAAAACATCATGATGGTGTGTATTGAACTTTTATGTCTAGCCAATGTTCTGTCAGGATTTAGGAAAAGCAACCTAATATAATTTTATCATAGAACAAGCAAAATAAGGAAAATAGTTAAAGGTTTTTTCACTTAAGAATTATGCTATTTTTTAAAGAGAAAAATCCACACCTTTTTTTAAGTCAACATGTTCTAGTGAAGTGTCTGTCAATTACTATTTAAATTATGTAACTGGAGTCTATCTTCTGAATCTAGACTAGAAATAGACACCCTCATTTAATTAGCAGTACATATTGAGGAGGGTTATAAAGAGTGGTGGTTTCTGTCTAACAATGAAGTTCTAAGATCCATAAAGGGCAGGGAACACTAAACACAATTTCTGTGTCTTTACTTACTAGAGTTCAGTATCTTGTTATTTCAATAGTCTAGTTTCACAACATATGAACACCAGTATCTTTTCTCCAACATGTTACTTTTTCAATTTCTCTTTGAAACTCAAAAGACATTGGAATTTATCTATTAAGTTTGTACTTATTTTAAATTATATTATATTTTATAATGTAACTGCCAGAACGCTTTGAGAATTATGAAACTATAGTTTTGAAACCCACCAAATTACAAAATTTGACAATAATCAGAATCTTGTTTATTGTTCTTAGTATTCCCTTTTCTGTGTACTGAATTCCATATGACTAATAATTTTGCCCTGTGCCAACAGCAGTCAAGTATCTACTTGATTTAACATGTATTCACAACCTTGCGTTACATACATAAGAAATCTGCCTGTAGTCTGTTCATGAAGCAACACACAAACAGGACAGCAAAACATCTTAACTAGTGTTCAGTGGGAGAGGTACAGAAAGCTTCCTGGTAGAAACAATGCATCAACTGTGGCTTATTGCAAAAGAAGGAATTACAACAACATCTTGGGAATCCAAGAGAAAGATGAGAAAGACTAATTCAGCAACTCAATGCAAATTAGACCTTGGAGTCATGGTGTGAGGATGAGGGAGACAAAATTAAGATGAGTGTATCAGGTGATGAAGAACCCCATATGTCACTTTATAAAGGAGACTTCGAATTAACACCAATGGAAAACTATTAAAAGATCCGAAGCAGGGGGCCAACATGATCATAATTGCATTATGTAAATGAGGTATTAGAATGATAATTTTATGTTTATGTTTATGCTAAAGCCTCAAGACTATAAGTATCAAATCCTCTGAGGAGTAGGCCCCCTGAGGAAGAACAGCAATGGCTTTCTCTAGCAACAGCTTTTGCAGTCCTTGGCTGACCATCCACCTGTGGGCTGTAACAGCAGGTGGAGACACTGAGCATGTAGAAAGGAGACTCATGTAGGATTAGTGCGACAGAAGTTACAATACAGCACCTCTCATTCTTAGAAAGTTGACATTCCCACGGAGAACAGTCCAGATAATTTAATTTGTGGCCTTTGTAGTCTGAGGGCTGAAGGCCTGAGAAAGATGAATAATGATTATCTAGTTCTAGTGTTCAGAAACAATGACATGCATGCCGTGGCTTGGGTATAACATGTCCATATGCTCAATTCTACTGAGATCTTTATCACAATACAAAGCCTGGGCAATAACCAGTAAGATGTAAATGACCCAGTCAAGAGAGGTTTTTGTCCCGTTTTATCCTTTGATTTACTTCAGTCACACAAATGCTAAAAAACACTGTGAGAAACCCGGCATTCCTTCCCTCCTGTGGCCTTCCCACACACTGCAGGGAGGGTTGATAAGGAACAGAGCTCTAAATATCACAGCTTTTATTATTTCCTTGGACAGGACATATTAATGGACTCTTTGGGGCATTTTAATATGATAGGGCAGAAGGAAGGAGACCTAGCTCCACAAAGCAGCTTTGTAGGGATAGATGGGGAAAGGACATTGGACTTATCTCTGCAGTTTGTGTGGTGAGTTTCAACACACCATTTCGAGAAGGGTGTCTGGTTGCCATGTGAAAATACTTTTATATTCAACTACCTTGATGCTGTCTTTTAATGTGTTTATATATTGAAGATTCTTATACCTTTCTAGAGAGATGCCAGCGTTATCACTATATAATGCTAACATTATATAATGCTCCTCTCTATCTCAGATATTTTTCTTGTGTTGCTCGTAGTGAACAGATTGGTGCCAGCTTCCTTTCTTGTTGTCATATCACCATCTTACCTCTTTTCTCTCACCCCTATTTTAAATATTTCAGCTGGGGTGATAGCTCAGGCCTGTAACCCCAGTTCTCAGAAAGTTGAGGTTGGATCGCTTTGAAATGCTGGAGGCTATCTAGGAATAAGTGTGAGTTCTGGGATAGCCTGAACTACAAACTAACATCCTGCCTCAAAAAAAAAATTATACTTTTAGAGAAGTTTCAGGTTTATAGTAAAATCTAACAGGAAACAGAGTTCCTACCTATCACCTCCACCTACCATCACAATCCTGCATGAGTGGTGGATTTGTTACAAATGATGGGAGCTGCCCAGCCTTCCCAACTAGCAACATCCTGCATCACAGTGGTACACTGAATACTAATGATTAAGCATCATTCTGACCCAAAATCAACAATACGTTAGGGTTCAAGGTTGTTGTCTTATATCCTATAGATTTTTAACAACTCTGTTGTAGCACATCTGTTCATAGTTTTGTAACACATCATCATAGTTTTGCACAATGAGGTTCACTGCTCTAAAAAGCCCCTGGCTCCATTAATTCTTCCATTCCTCTTATTACTGGTGGATGACTATTGACCTGTTTACTGGATTTATAATTTTGATTTTTCCAGAACGTCCTATGGTGTGTGTCCTAGTTGACTCTGTCAACTTAACATAGCTTAGAGTCATTTGACAAGGAAATCTCAAATGATGGATTGCTCAGGACAAATTGGCCTGTGGGCATGTCTTGGTTGTCCATTGATGTTGGAGGGTCCAGTCCCCTGTGGAAACACCATTCTCTGGGAAGGTAATCCTGAACTGTAGAATATTGTGGCAGTCCACAGAAGTTTTTGATCAGGACAGATTTATTAAAGGATGAAATCGATACAGCACACTCACAAATACAGAACAAAGTGGCACTGCTGCTTCTTCATTCACCGGGGAGAGATGGGGAAACTCCAGACAAGGTCACCACACTGTGGCGTCAGGAAGCCTTCTACGGTCCAAAAAAGGAGATGCATAATCCTCCTCCTTCGATTCTTAAAGGGTCTGTATCTTAGAGAAGACCACGCCCATCGGACCAACCCGCTTCATTTCATTGGTCATTAAACCAAATGGCAGAATTCCTACAACACTAGAAGAAAGCTACTTAAGCATGGGCCTCTTAGCGAGACAGAAAGCCGAGTTCCTCTGTGGGCTCTACTTCGTGATCTGGCTTGTATTCCTGTTCTGGCATCCCTTAATGATGCACTGTGACCTGTAACTGAAATAAACCCAATCACCCCCTGAGTTTCTTTTAGTCATGGTATTTATCCCAACAATAGAGATGAAACTAGAAGAGTGAGTATCTATCACGTAGTATGCATCCCTTTCAGATTGACATCATGGCTACACAATTTTACTTTTAATATTCTTTGTGTATTTCAGACATTTATAAAAAACACTGGAAGACAGTACATTGTCTGTACATTTTCTTCTTGAAAGGTATCTTGGTTGTTTCCAAATTTGGCAATTAAGAGTAAAGCTGCTATAAAAATACATGTGCAGCTTTTGCATGGACATGGTTTTTAATCATTTAGATTATTTGTCAAAAGTATGTTTAACTTTTATACCAGTTGGGTTGCAAGATGGATTTGCAGGTGAAGATGCTTACTGCCAAACATTATAATCTGAATTTGAGCCCTGGAACTCACAAGGTGGAAGAAATGAACCAACTCCTTCAAGCTGTCCTCTGACTTCCACACATGCACTGTGGTGTGTGGACTCCTGAGTGTACATGATCACACACATTCAAAATACATATAAAAAGCAAAAAATAATATGACAGTCTTCCAAATGTGTGCTTTGCATTTCCACAAGCAATGAGTATTTTTGATGTCCAATATTCTTGTATGCTTGAGTTCTGGATTTTACACATTCTGGCAATGGCATCTCAGTTATGTAGACTGATGTGTCCATTATTTTGTTGTTTCTGTGGAGGGGCCCCAAAACAGCTTAATCACACAGCTGCCATGACAGGCTAGAGGCCCAGACACTAATTCTGGAAGGCAACACCTGGACCCAGGAAAAGCCATAAGCTGACCCCACCCAGGGAGGGCCTGAATCTAAGGGGAAAAACCTGACATTCCAAACATTCCCTATACCCCTACACAAATGTCAGCCAATCAGGGTCCTGAACCATGCAAACCCCCTCACCCCAACCTCTGCTATGATAAAAACTCTACCCCACCTGAGCTCAGGGCTCTCTGCTCTCACTGCTGCAACAGATACACACAGGGACCAAGCCCTGGAGCTTTAAGGTAAAAAAGGCTCTTGGCTTTTACATATGGGATTCTGTCTCTCTGGTGGTCTTTTAGGGGTCCCGACAATCTGGGCATAACAGTTTCAATTTGGAATTCTGATGGCATACTATAAAAAATGTCTCTTCATGTGTTTATTAGCTATCAGTTGAGATCTATGGACTATGCTTATTTGTTGTGATTATTTTGATATTGTTTAATTTTTGAAAGCTCTTTGTGTATTTTAGATAACAATAGTTCATCTACTAGGTCTTACGCAAATGTTTTCTGTAAATCTCTTGCTTTTCTTTTCACTTTGTCAACAACGATCTTCACAGATCATAGTTATAATGCAATCTGAATTATCCATTATTATTATGTTTTACCTAAAAATTTATCACTACAATCGACAGTACTTCTTGTAACTTCTAGAAGTTTTGTAATTTTGTATATGGTCTGCTGTCTTGTGGGCTACTTGGGGCTATGCTGGTGAAGAGCTAAGGTGTGAATCTGGATGCATAGTTTGCACAGAGAATCACAGCTGCTGAGTTGCCATTTGTTACAATCTTTTCTGTGGTGATATTTTATTTGTGCTGAAATGTGGTGATATTTTATTTGTGCGTTAATAAATAAAGCTTGCCTGGAGATCAGGGAGAAAAGACCAACCATTTTAAGTAAACAAAGACCCTTAATCCCTTAGCAGGCAGAATCTCTGTGTGTTCAAGGCCACACTAGGGAACAGAGTCAAGCTGGTGATACATGCCTTTAATCCCAGTACTAATCATAGAGACCTGGAGGTCTGTACAGACAGACAGTGACAGAGCTGTGTAGGAAGAGGAAGTGAGGTAGCTGGGCTAAGAGCCAATGAGAGGGCAGAAAAGCAAGGCATGTAAGCCTGGGTAGATAGGAAGTCACTCCTTGGAAGCTGCAGAGTTGGTGAGGTGAGGTTAGCGGGTGGCTTTCTGGATTTCCCTGATCTCTCTAAGGCTTTAAACCAAATTTCTGGCTCTGTGTTTTTTATTTAATAAAACCATTTAGAAATTCAGCTACACTTTTCTTTATTTCCTTGGCTCCTTGTCCTTTGTCAGGTGACTACACTTATGTGGGACTACTGGGTTCTTTTATGTTGACATGTCTATCTTTTAGCTAATATCATGCTGTCTTGATTACTGTGTCTTTTTAATATGTATTAATGTCAGTCCTTTTACTATTATATTGTTTTTTTTCTGGTTCTTTTCATATAAATTTTCTCATCAGTTTTTCACTACTCACAAAACAAATTCCTATACTTCTTTTTATGAACTTACTCACATTGAATCTACAGATAAATTTAGGAAGGATTCACAGCTGGGTAGTGTTGATTCTTCTCATCTGTGAATAGGGGACATTTCCTTGCTTATTCCATACTTGGAATATTTTTTATCAGATCTTGTAGATTTTCTACTCCTTTGCCTTCAGTCTGATTCCTTGTGCTTAGGATGTCTTTCCTGTTGACAGTATATAAGTGTTTCATATTCAATGGACACTGAGAATCACTTTAAAATGGTTATCTGGGTCATTGGATCAATATGTACCAAATTCACAAGACTTCTATTTTTTCTTGTGTTTGTACTTCCCTAGATTTTATAAACAGTTCTCCTTTGTTCTGACTTATTTGTTTTGGAGAACTGTTCTTGCTTAAGTGTTATCTTCTTTGCTACACAGTTAACTTTTAAAATGCTTTAATGATTGCCCTGAACTTTGCCACATGGAGTTCAAGTTATTCTAACTCCATAGGCAGAGAATATTATATCACTTCACAGAAGTACGGGCATCTCATAATAAAATTATTCCCAATGTTCCCTTTCCATTCCATATGATACTGATGTTTTTATTTCACATATTCGGAAGTACTTCCTTCCATGGTTTTTAGTATTATTCTGAATGGTTATCTTTAAATCAGTCAAGAACAGAAAACAAAAACTTGCCTTTTTCTTCTTTGATACTCTCAGTTTTCTATGTGGATATAAATTTCTGATAACTTTTGGTTTCCATGAAGATTTTCTTGTAATATTTTTGGCATATTCCTTGACTGGTGTTTTCTTAGCTTTCTAGGTACGTAGACTGTGGTTCATTATTAATCTTACAAAAGTTTCATAATTATTTCTTCTATTCCTTTACATTTAGTTCTTTCTTTTTCTCCTCTAATATTCTCAGTTGCACATTTATACAAACATGGAATTGTCTCTCAGCTCTTAGATGTTCCATTCATCTATTTTCTCAACATCTCAATTTTGGAAGCTTTGATTGACAAATCTTCAAGCTCACTTATTCTTTCATTTACCCTCACCAGTCACTGGTGGGTTTATTAAAACCATCATTTCTGTTACAGTATTCTAGCATTTTGTTTTTATTAAAAAATATTTAAGTAAGTTCTATTATTTTTCAAATCCCACTTTATTCTTCTACAAAAAGTGTGACATTTTAAAATTTTCTTTTATACTGGAAATTAACACAGTTGACCATACAAATTATCCGTGATTTGTATGTTCCCTGTCTCCACAGTGCTCTTGAACTTCAAATTCAAAGTCAATTTTGACACATTTGCACTCCAAATTTGTTTAAGTCTAGTCCTAGTTTGCGTTCTCCTGTTGTGACAAAACACCCTGATGAAAAGCAGCTTGACAAGGAAAAGGTTTATTTCAGCTCATGGTTTATAATCATGAAGGGAAGCAAAGGCAGGAATTCAAGGCAGGAACTTGGTGGCAGGAACTGAGGCAGAACTGAGGCTGCTTGCTGACTTACTCCCCTTTGCTTGTTCTTTCTTATACAATCCAGGAGTGACATGACCTTGCTGTGGGATGTTCTGTATGGCAAATGTGTTGCTCTGATTGGTTGGTAAATAAAACACTGATTGGCCAGTAGTCAGGCAGGAGGAAGTATAGGCGGGACAAGGAGGAGAATAAAGCTGGGAAGTGGAAGGCTGAGTCAGAGACACTGCCAGCCACCATGATGACAAACAGCATATGAAGATGCTGGTAAGCCACAAGCCATGTGGCAAGGTGTAGATTTATAGAAATGGATTAATTTAAGCTGTAAGAACAGTTAGCAAGAAGCCTGGTACGGCCATACAGTTTGTAAGCAATATAAGTCTCTGTGTTTACTTGGTTGGGTCTGAGGGGCTGTGGGACTGGCAGGTGAGAGAGATTTGTCCTGACTGTGGGCCAAGCAGGAAAACTCTAGCTACAAATGGTGCCCAATGAGTTGGCAAGAGTTTCCACCTAAAACCTCAGAAAAGATTCTAAAATGGAGCTAAAAACAGTTTCCTAATTGTCTCTCTCAAACGAGCAGCAGCTGCCGGTTTGAGCTACTGGTGGGTTCCTAGCCTGCATACTAGACCTGCTGTATGGTGGGAATGAGGCCTCTGCAAGTGGCACATTAAGCTGCATGGTGGATTTAGCCTTTGCTAGTACAAAACAAAAAAAGAGGTTTCTGGGCTACACGCTGCTTGGATAAAAGCATAGACCCACGATAGCTCCCAGAGCTGGTGGTAAACATACCACCCCCATGTTGGGAAGCTGAGGTGGGTGGAGCCAGCAGCCCTAGTGCCATTTCAGTCTTACAAATGCTGCAGTTTAAAGCAATAGATTCACAATAAGACAGATTCAAATGTAATAGTTTACAATATGTGTAAAATATACATAGGCTTAAAAGAGACAAAAAAGTGATATATACAGTTATATAAACAAATACATAGTTTTAAAAAATAAAGTCTTTAAAGAGACAGTAAAATTAATGTAAAAAATAAGCCACATAAAGATAAATATTACACAGAGAATCTGGATTGTGTTGTCTTTGGGATTTTTAACTGCAGAAAAACATTGCATTGTAAAAGCTGTTGAGTTATGCCAAAATGTATATTTTAAAGGTACCTTGACTTCAAAATTTGCATATAGAATATGTTGCTTTGGAAAGGAGACTCTGCTTTTGTTCCTACAGAAAGCCAGAGGCTATGGATTTGTTCCAGATTAAAATACATCAGGTTTGACCAGCCAAGACCCCCTGAAAGGTCTCCGATGACACCATGGCCCAGATGATCCAACATCCAGAATGGTTTCAAGGCAACTGACTCAGACAATACAGCCTCATGGACTATTCCATAATCCTACAATTTTCTTTGTGTCCCCATAAGATACAGCACCCCCCTCCAGCAAGAAGTAGTAAGAGAAGCTATGCCCAAATTCCCAAATTATATGTAATTTTACTTTGTTAAGGTTAAAACCTTCCTTTTTGAAAAAAAAAATGGGGAAGTGCTGTGGGGTGTTCTGTATGGCAAATGTGTTGCTCTGATTGGTTGGTAAATAAAACACTGATTGGCCAGTAGTCAGGCAGGAGGAAGTATAGGTGGGACAAGGAGGAGAATAAAGCTGGGAAGTGGAAGGCTGAGTCAGAGACACTGCCAGCCACCACGATGACAAACAGCATGTGAAGATGCCGGTAAGCCACAAGCCATGTGGCAAGGTATAGATTTATAGAAATGGATTAATTTAAGATATAAGAACAGTTAGCAAGAAGCTTGGTACGGCCATACAGTTTGTAAGCAATATAAGTCTCTGTGTTTACTTGGTTGGGTCTGAGCGGCTGTGGGACTGGCAGGTAAGAGAGATTTGTCCTGACTGTGGGCCAGGCAGGAAAACTCTAGCTACATGACCTACACTACAGGCCAACCTGATAGAAGCTGTTCTCCAGTTGAGGCTTCCTCTTCTCAGATGACCCTAGCCGTGTCACACTGACGAAAGTAAATCTGCACAATCTTAACCAGGGTATTTATTTCCTTCATAATCATTTCTGATACATTTTCAAAGATGTATTCCAATGCTGTGACAAAACTCTTGATATAAACAACAGAAGTAAAGGAAGCTTTGCTTTGGTTGCTAGTACTATTAATAGGATATTTCCTTATAATTCATTGGCCAGAGAGAACCCAGAGGGTCCCCAAATATTATAGTTGCCATTACTCTTGGTTAACCACTAGAAATACTCCATTACTGAAAATACCACACACTTGGATATGAGACATAGAGAAAAAAAGCTGGAAATGAGCAAATGGAAGTTTCCTCCCAGCTGGTTGGTGTTTCCAATGCTACTGGAGCGCATTCATCAATGTCTTTCGCAGTTATGGGCTTTTGTACACTATAATTCTGATGTGTCTGGCTAAATGTGCCCACTGGTACAATAATGGCGCGATTGTTATAGAGTGAAAAATTGTTTCTTTCTCAGGATTGAGACCTGGCCCATGGGACTGGATACATGCACGTTACTGTAAACCTGGACACGAGCCTCTGGTCAACCAGATCACAAGCCCAAGGGGAGATTGTGCTACTAATGTTTTGCTAAATGGATGTGTAGCCAAACTGCCTGCTAAATGAGTACATAAGTGTGTGCATGTGTGCACATGTGTGTGTGTGTGTGTGTGTGTGTGTGTGTTTATACCCACTGACTAGTGTTACTCTCAGTATGTAACAGAGATGCTTCCTTTTGCAGAGGATGATAGTTGATGTAAAGTTTCACAACTGGTGAGAATGCTGAGAACAAGTACCTGTTCAGTTCTTGGTCCTAAACTAGATGCCCACGCCATCCCCTTCAAGGCTATTACATAAAATAGGCAGGAAGGGTCAAGAGGAGCTCCGTGACATTCTCTGTGGATGGAGTAGGGCTGTCACAGTCACGAGTACTGCAGATGTGGCCACCAGCACAAGATCTGCACCTATATAGGAAAGAAGACAGAGCTCAGGAGGGGGAGTAGAGGAGGAGAAGAGAGTCAGCACAAGTGGGAGAGGGATAAGAACAGAAATGAGGGTTGAATACATTCAGAATACATTCTACACACCTATGTAGTTATCATCAGATTGATAGCCTAAGCTAGATAGTTAAGTGTATAAATAGATGTATATTATATATTATATACTGCATGGATGTGCATGCATTTGGGCACTAAATGTAATTAGAGCTCGGTTGTGGTGGTGCACTACTTTAATCCCAACACTCAGGAGGCAGAGGCAGGTGAATCTCTGAGTTTGAGGTCAGCCTGGTCTACAAAATGAGTGTCAGGCTACAAGAGAAACTCTGTCTCAAAATAAAAAATGTAATGACAGACATCTTTTCCTTTTTAGTATTACTTAAAATACAATTGCAAAATTTCTCCCTTTCCCTTTCCTATCTCCAGTCCTTCCATTCCACCTAATCTCTCTCATATTCAGTAACTCTTTTCCTCTATTGTTTTATATAAATACATTATATATAAATATATATGGACACACACATATATATGCATATATATAATATAAATACAACCCATTGAGTTTCTTTAGTGTTGTTTGTATGTATATGATTTCAGAGCTGACAACTTGGTATTGGATAATCTACTGGTCTCATCCCTAGCAAATACTAATTCTGTTTCTCTAAACCATCATGAATTACCTATAGTTATTTATCTAGGGGTAGAGGACCTTGAGATTTCCTTGCTCCATGTTATTATGTCAATTAGTGTTGTCATTGTTTGAGTCTTGTGTAGGCAGCCATACAGTTACCATACCTTGGGTGTGGTTTCCCTGTCATTCCTAGGAGACAGCCTCACAGCAGGTTTCCTCCCTTCCTCTTCCCCAATGTTCCCTGAGGCTTATGTGCAGGAACTGTGTTGTAGATGGAGCCATTGGGAATTAGGTTCCCCACCATCACTTGATCTCTGTATTTTGACCAGTTGAGGTTTTCCGTACTGGTCTTTATCTGCATTGAAGAGAAGTTTCTTTGATAATGTGTGAGAGCTATACTTAGTTGTGATTATAAGGATAAGTATGCAGAATTCAGTTAGGAATTATGCAGGTCTAATAAAGTTGTGGTAGTAGGTTCTCCTCTAAGAGACATGACCACACTAGCCCCAAGTAGCTGGCTAGGTTTTCAATACTGTACATTATTTCCCTCCTGTTGAGTACGCCTTAAGTCTAGTTAGATAGCTGGTAGTTATTGACAAGATATGGCAGCCACTGCTGTACATTTAGAGATATGTTACTGTGATGGTCATTGTCATCATATTATTTTCTTCCCTTGGGAGCTTGCTTAGCATCTTCTAATGCTCTGAAAGATGGTCAGGGAGGAGGCTTTAAGATCAAATCTTCAGAGTCCTGTGTCTCTGAATTTTTTTTTTTTTTTTTTTTTGAGACAGGGTTTCTCTGTGTAGCTTTGCGCCTTTCCTGGAACTCACTTGGTAGCCCAGGCTGGCCTCGAACTCACAGAGATCCGCCTGGCTCTGCCTCCCGAGTGCTGGGATTAAAGGTGTGAGCCACCACTGCCCGGCATGTGTCTCTGAATTTTAAAAAGAATTCTTAAAAGAAAAAAGAAAGGTATTTTCTTTTTTGGCTCACAGTTTCAGAGGTTTTATCCATCATGACCAGGAAGGGATGATGGATTAAAGAAACTCACATCAGACATCCAGGAAGCAAAAAGGAGTGTCCATTCCCTCTTTTGTCTCATTTTGTTCCAATCCTACAAGACGGCGCTGCTCACATTCAGGGTGATTTTATTTCTCATTTAACTCACTGAAAATGTTCTCGCAAACATGCCCAGGGGTGTGCTTTAGCAATCTCCCAGGTCTTTTTAGTTAAGTCAAGTTGACAATTGTGATTAAACACCAGAATTTATGAGTTTGATTAAGAGATTTGGCGATGGGTTGTGCCACTAGGAAAGTAGCCGCCAGCCTCTCTGTGGACTCGGCTCCGATCTGTGCTTGACCTCTGTGTGGATGGGAACAGAGCTACCTCTCAAGAGCAGATCCTCTTGTCGGTGACTTACACAGTGACTTTCCCCTCCTTCTGCTTGAATTAGTAATATGCTCTTTATGCAACAGATAGATGGCACATGTAGTAGATGAAATTGGTCTTGATTTTCATAGAAATCTTGGGTGAGTTATTGTGTTACCATGGATGTTCTAAAATTGGACAACCAATTTGAACTACTGGTGGAAAGAGGCCACAGGGTGCCTGTTATTCACTTTGTTTCTCATCTTATTTGTTTTTCTCCAATGTCTATTCAATATCTGGTTTTCCCCTGCTTGGTTGTTGTTGTTGAGAGGTTCTATTTATTGTTCAATTTATTTGAAGGGAAGTTCTGATGGCATGTACCTATAGTCCTAGAACTTGGGAATCTGAGGAATCAGCTTTATCTATGTAGCAAGTTCCAGAGCAGACAGGGCTACATTTTTAGGTCCCATTTAAAAAAAAAAAAAACAAACAGAGAGCAAGGAAGAGAGGGATGGGTAGAGGTGGAGGGATAAAACATATGAATTGATTCAAGGAGACCATTTTCTTACACTTACAAAAAATTCAATGTGACAATATAGTGCTGTTAGCAATTATATTGATGGTAGTTATGTACTTTGTATTTTCAGATCTCTGTGGTTCTGAACCTTTATTCCTAAAAATGGTTATGAAGAGCAATTTCTTCCTCCCTAGGATGCTCTGGGTATTCCTGACGGGAAAATAGGTGCACTAGGTAATTGCTGGTGCTGGTGACAATGATGGCGAATCTGGGTACGCAGGGTTGAAGAAGAAAATGCTTTCACATTTTAGCATGGCAAAGTCCTTATTCTTCTTTGGCCCAGGATTGTTCTGTGCTCAGAATGATCACTGTGACACTTTAAACCTTAAATTTCTAGAGCCTGAGATAGATGGTCAATTTTAACACATACAATTTCGAATCATTTGACAAAAAAAAGTGAATACTTTTTTCTCATATAATTTGATTTTGTTTTCATTTGACCACACAATCATCACTAACTTTATCACACCTAACTTTTTTTTTTTGAGAAATCAGGCTAACCTGACCATTCTCTCAAGTTGAGAAACTGAATAATAATGATCATCCCTTCAAAATCTTTCAACCACTTTCTAGGGATTAAGTCAAAGCTTTACACTCTAAGCTCCCTGAAGAACTGGCTTCAGCCTCACTTTCTGGTTTTACCTGCCCCTACTCTGTCCTTTGCCCCCAGGCTATTCTCTGAAGGCACAAAGTTCTTTACATCTCTGCTTCAAAGTTTTGTACAACTTCTCTCTGAAGAAGTGTTTGCCCTATATTCCTTCTGTTCTAGATTGACTTGTCCTCTCTGCCTCCAGTGCTGTTTCCTTGACCTCGTTTCTCAGGGTGCAACCAAGACGATCTTGGAAAAGCATACTGATTGTGCCATTAAGTACAGAAATACTTAAGTAGCTGACTTTAATTTTTTTAAACGTAGTTCGCAATTCTCTCCCCTGTTCTGAGTTCACCTCTGTTTAGACTTGCCCTGTCTTGTCATTCCAGTCTTCCTGCTTTCTCATCTCAAAATGGCCTCTCTTGTTTACTCCTGGTTTTTAAGGGTAGGATGATTTCTGTTTAATCCTGCCCTTGGATTTAGGGTGACAAACAAAAGATCACCTGCTGGAGCTTGAATTTCAGATAAATGGCAAATAGTTATTAAAATATGAAGACATATTTAGTAATTGCTTGCTCTAAATTCATCTGACTTCCTATATTCATATTTTCTAAATGCAGCAGCTTGTCTGGGATTACAGCTGAGCCTCACTGCAGAACACAGTCAATGTAATCATGTGACTTTTTGCTATTAAAGGCACATCACAATAATTGAAATACTTACCTGTTTCTTCTACTTGGTAGTTTGCTTTTGGGGACTAAAGTTAACTACCTCTCATTGTTTTATGTACAGAATACGGCAGGATTTAGTGCCAGGAATATAAAAATCACTGAAAGAAGTCTTACTGGATAAAGGAATGAATTATAGACAACTGAGAAAATAGATGTGTCAATAATACTATCAAGTGCTTTTTCAGTAAAACTTCCCATCCATTTTCTAGAGTAAAATAATGATGTCTGAGCTTTCCTAGCACGTTTTTTGTGTATTTGTTTTCTAGCTCTTATACTACACACACCATGCATGATGGTTAAAACTATTTGCTTGTGTATCTACACTCCTTGCTTGATGAGCACTAGGCATTAAGAGATAGAGGCATCATCATCTTACTGTTACACTTTCACCTTCCACACTGACTTGCTAATCCCTGCTAAGTACTGAACAATATTATAATATAATAGTTTAGAGAAGGAACTTGCAGACAGTTTTTTTTTTAAGGAAGGTAGTAATATAATCTGCGATTATTGATAAAGAATATGTTTTACAGTTATGATAAGAGTGTGGTGCCTGTCAGGTTGTTTTTAAAGTAACTTGTACAAATTTGAACACAGTTTTAAGAAAGAATACAAACTGAACATTATCTAGACAAAGGACTCCAAATAATCACACTCAATGCATTCCAAGCTGCATGCTGTGATTTAAGTGCCTGCTCTCAAGTAAATTGCATAACAGTCTTATGAAATGAGCACTAATCTCTCCATAACTACGTGTTAAAGGTATGAAAATTAGGCTTAGCTGTATCTCTAGGGTCCTATATGGATAAGTAATGAGAAACAGCTAACTTCTTGCTCCTTAAAAATCTCCGCATTACATTATATGACAAATGCTTGAAGGAATAGAGCTTGTTCAGCAAGAAAAGATAAAGTTCTGCCACACAATTTGAAGACAAAAAGGCTTGCATGCTTCCAGGAAACCCAACTGAGGTCTATGAGGATATATTTGGATAAAAAAGAATGGGGATTTCCTGATACCTATTGTTGTTAAGTATAAACAACTGATTAAGAAATGGAATAAATGTGTTAGTGTTATAATTGGTTTGAGCCTTTCCTAAAAACTGCTTCCTACATTCCTAGAAACCTTAGGAGGTGATGCAATATAGAAGATATGAACAGGCAGTTTACCTTAGGAGGCTATATCATTCAGATTTACAGATGAAAAACAGACAGTCCATTCGATAATTTAAAGATGTTAGATTTAATGATTATATCTGCCATGTGTTCCCTGGTTGAAACTTTAGATATTTTTGTAGCTTTCCACAGAGCTGGAAGAATCTGGGAAAAGATGACATTTTCAGGCTGATAGCACTTCAAATCTCGGATGTAAAGACTTAAATACCCCCTATTGGACTTTCTGCTTCACTGTTTATAATAACTATCTAAAAGGATCCTCTATCAATGTGAAGTAAGCCTCCTATTGTTCTGCAGGGAAATTTTCAAATAGCTATTAACTTTAATGAGGAAATTTAGAATAAGGAGGGAAGAGGTTCATCTAGACTTCTACACAGCTCAATAGAGCTGAGAATGCAGAACTCTGAATTTACAGGTTGTTCATCTTACCAGGGAGAGAAGTGTCTTTGCTCTGTGAAGATTTACACAATCTTTTGACCTGAAGAGTTGGTTGTCATGCTTGTTCCTGGTAGTCTACTGACAGGAAATATGAAGCAATACTCTAGAAGGCTCTAGAAGGAAATTGTGTTAGACTGACATAGTTGAAATACACCAAGAATTAATAAGCATATGAAGATGAAAACAGTAATCAGGAATTAGTAGGATGGTATCATGGTGGACTACTTTGTTCTGACGCTTCTGAGTAAGAGTACGTGCACGTGTCTAGATTTCTTTTTTTCTTTTTTTCTTTGTCTTCTTGTGTGTCTAGATTTCTTACAATGAGGACTATTATTTTCCATTACCTATGATTAAACATTAAGGCAAATCTAGGCATGGCCCTCTTAGCTTTTCTTGTTGGTACTCACAGTGGTGAGATGGATGAAAACTTAAAGGGAAAGCAACACTTTAAATACGTAAATATGAAAGTAGAATTTTAAAGGGGATTTGCTCACAGGATCTGAAAATTGATGCAAGTGGTACTGAAACCAACCAGGGACATGTCTTTGATCCCAGTTTTTAAGATGTGATTCTAAAGTTTAGCTTTCTTTTTGGTACTCTCAGTGGTGAGAAAAATGGAATTAAAGGGGTTTAAATATAGAAACACATTTTCAAGGTGTGTTGACTTGAACCTGAGTAACTGAGAACAAACATGTCCTGTTAGTTGAAATTGCTGTCCTGTGATTATTTCAAATAAATTAATGTAAAATTCTTAAAAAATACTATTAAAAGTTATGAATGTGGGCCAGATAAATGTCTCAGTAGATAAAAGCATACTTTGCTCTTGCAGAAGACCAGAGTTCATTTCCCAGCACCCATGTCTGATGGCTGAAAATAAACCATAACTCCAGTTCCATGAGATATGTTGCTGTCTTCAGACTTCTGCAGGGACTTGCATGAGAACATATCCACATACAAACACATATACACATAATTAAATGTAAAGTAAGATCTTAAACAAATAAATATTTAACAAACTGCAAATGATTTCCTTCTACATCAAGAGAACTAAGGAAATGATCAATAGCAGATGTAGGGTACAGGGAGAAAGGGCAGGTCACAATAATTTACTCTTTTATACATGCCTTCCTCATTATCCAGAGACAGTGTGTCAGTAAGAGAGTGCTGTAGGATGGTGGGTACTTTTAGAAATGTCTGGGTTGTTATATAAGGAAAGAACAAACTAAAGGGCTGTATAAAGTCGTAGAATGCAAAAATAAAGGCACAGGTCAACATAGACAAAGCTGTTAGATTCCATCCTATCTATTGACACTATTAGGAAAGACTAGAGGACCGATTTAGAGAAGAGAACACTACCAAAAAATATCCTGAAAGTCCCATTTCAGGGACTGATCAGGCCAGCACTGCCCATATGGTTTTATATAGAATGAGTGTCAAAGCTTTGATTTTTACCAGGATGTTCCCAGCCATTTTGTAGGCACAGCTGATGGATGAGTACTGGTCCTTCTCTATGGTACCTAGCTCTATCTAATGGATGATTTCAGCTTGATGATACCACAGTGGACTGACTTTCAGTCTTCTAAAACTTAACTTCAGTCTGAGATCCTTCTGATAGAAGCCTTCTCCCTCTTCTTTTATACCCCTTAGACCAGAATCAAATGCTGAAGACCCTATGTATTTTTGATTCCTTTCTTTTAGCATTCAGGGGGTGTTAATTTTTTCATGAGACCCTGAAGGAGAAACTGACTCCAGGGATACATGTTAATAAATAGGGTAAATGTTGAAGAGAACAACTGAAATGTTGGAGTTAACATAAATTTGAACTAATTGAGCTAGAGACTTTCAGTAATAGATACAACTGTGTGTGTAGTGTGTCAAGTTGAAAAGTCGATTAAAGTTAAAGTTACTTTAGTAAAGGAGTAGAAAGGGGTTGAAATTGATGTCATTGGTATTACTAAAGAACAGGGCATGCCTGTGGCAAAAATAAATACTGAGATGGGTGAAAAAGACCCATAGATATTAGAAGCCTAGGGCAAAGGGTGAAACTAAGAGAATGTATAGACGCAGAAGAACAAAGAGGTGAAAAAAAGCTTCAAAGTGTGTTGTGATTCAGGGATAGAGTGTAACAAAGATCAAGAAGATGAAAAGGAAGAAAAAAATCCAGGGCATGGATAAAAAAAATAAAGATTCTAGAAAAAATTTAGAAATAGAAAAAGAACATTGTGATTTTATGTGTATATATATATATATAATAAACAAGCATAGAAGCTTTTATCAGCAATGTTGCCTGTGGAAAAAAAGACAGAAAAACTAAAGGATTCCTTGATACAATCACTTTTAAACAGGACAAAATGGGTCAGACTAGAAAGGGTCAGGATGAAGACCAATATAAAGAACAAGAGTGAACTATTGTTTGCAATCCACAATTCATCCTACTCCAGCTGCCCTGGTGGGTTCAGGCTGCATCTCTTCCTATTAATAGATGACAACATGAATGTTAAAGACTTACCGTTTGTCCTGGTGCCTTCTTATGTTAGATTGGCATATTATGAAATGATTCACTTAAGTTGTTAGATGCTTGCTGGTTTCAAGCAAAAGGAAACTTCTAAATAACTAATGCCAACAATAGCATGGTTTTGGTATAATGAATTACAGTGCGTGAAAATAATGGTGTTTAGTTAGAGCTTCCTTAAAGATAATTTCCTCTAATGGTAGTTTTTTGTATACATCTGAATAATCTATTAGCCATTTTTGTCAATTGTCACTTTGTCATCAGAAGTCAGGAACTTGAAGGTTTGGGTGTCAGAAGTGAGTAATCAGAGATTCTCAGGGAACAAGAAAAAAATGGTCTTTTGTGTATAAACCAAAAGAAATTTGAATTTGCTTGACTGTGTCTGATAAAAGGCATGAATAACATCTAACGTCTAATCAGACATAAATTGATAGAATTTAAAATTTTCTATTTAATAATTTAAAACTATTAAACAAAGAAAAATCTCTTAATCACGCTCCCATATTCACTTTCCTTGAAGTGCTGGGAAATTTTCGATTGGTTTCAAATGACCAGTGAGGCCATGATTTCTGTGACCAGTAGTTTTTGCTTCCTCTGCAGTTAAATGTGGAGCACTGTGTGTGCCTCATTTAGTGAAGAAAAATGCCACGTGGGTAATGATGACTTACTGAGCTGTTGCTATGGACTTAGGGGGAGTTAGATATTATGGGTGTCACCAATAAACATTAGCTGAAGAAGAAAATGAGCAAGACTGATATCAGGGGGAAACTGTAAAAGGTGTACAGAATAAAAAGCCTAGATCAGAAATTTAAATCAATATCACCAAAACAGGATAAAAACACATACCATCAAACAAATCTAAAGGAGACCTTCCGGAAGAGTGTGTGACTTATGCAGAAGAATGGGCAGTTTCATAAATGTATGTGAAGTGAGAAGGCAGGGGAGGAAGCTTATCAGCCCTTTGAGAGAGATTGAAGTGAGTTCCATGACACAGGAGGAAAATGCAATGAGAAAAATGAATGATTTATTTGTTTCAAGGCTCCGTGGGGAGATCTTGATGTGCTAGTGAGTGGGGAATGGCAAACTTCAAAAACCCAAGAACTGGAAAAATCATTTACACGGATGCCATCTTATTACAGTGAACCACTTCCAAGTTGCTGTATGGAGAGAAATTTTTATTTAAATAATTTAAGCTGTAATTACCATTATTAATTGAAATGTCTAGTATCAGCAGTGCTGTAACATGACAACAGAAGTCTGATGTCATTTGCATAACTGGCCTTGATTTGTGTGATTCCTGTTTGCAAGGTGGAAATTGCACCTGGTATTATTACCTGCACACCCAAGTCATCATTCTTGGCCAATCTGGACTGTCTTCCTTGACACAGAACAGACTATATGTCAAGAAACTGCATGCACTGTAACTCCCCCTACAGTAAAAATCTGTAACTTTGTTCTCACCATTATAATAGGTGGGTAAGCTGAGTACCGGTTGCACAGCAGGTACAGCTTAATAGTTTCTTCTTTTGTTACTAAAGATGAACTTCATGGGGAATTATTCTAGAGCTACCTGAGATGTTGGGGTATCAGCCTCTTTAAAGAGGTCAAGCAAGGTCTTAATTCAAGTCCCCTATTAGTAAAACCTAGGAGAGAGATTTAAGATGCCAAGTAAGTACACTCAAAAGAAGAGAGGTGACCGAGACACAGGTTCAGGACAGGAAATAAATAAGGAAATGGTCTCTTAAGTGAGGATTAATTTAATCCATTCCCAAGGGGAGAACTTGGAGAGAGTGACTTCTGTGCAATCATGTGTGAAGTTTGTAACCATCAGGGAATTATAACTACTCCTTTGCCCGGGACAATCCCAAGATGAAGATAAATAGGTGTATTTAGCATCCATGAGCCAAGGGATAGATCACCAGTCTAATGAAGTAGACTGAGGCAGGACCCCACAGAGTGTTAATCTATTTTTTTTTATAGGTAATGATCCCTTAGGCTAGGTAAGTTTTGAAGGAGTGAAATTCATATTGGCTCACTGCTCTCAAAGTGTGAGGTTGAGGCATTGGATGATGACCTTTTTGTTGGCACATTTTCAAGGCAGTGCAGGGCAGCAAGATGGCTAAAGAGATCAAGTGTGCACACATTTGTGTCTGTGTTCTTCACTGTCACACTGTCAGGTTTTAATCATGGTGCCTCCCCTATAACCTTAACAACCAAGTCTCACTTCTAAACAGTGCATCCAGGTTAAGAATGATCTTTCTGAACACTTCCTAGTGAGAGTCAGCTTCAAGACAGGAACATTTTAAGGACAGAATCAAGCTATACCCAAACTACAGTAAACAGCATCCAATACAGTTTTTTTTCCAGCTAATTTTATGCCCTCCATTCTTTCTCCTTTCATTTTTGCCTTTCCTTACTCCTTCTTTTTCTGTTCTATTCCAATATCACAACATCGTTCCTGGGTGTCCAAATATCAGCGTTAATACTTTCTCTTTCTGAGGCACCTAAGTTTTATAGAAAGTAATGTAGTCTCCTGGTGGAGGCATACACACCTAACATTCATTCTTCTTGAAGCCCCAAAGGGAGAAGTGGTTTGATTGATTATAATTTTCAGCACAAGTTTGTCATGATTTTTGAGAGTGTTAGACATGACCTGAAGTCTATTCCTCTGCCGTGAGAGTCAATAGCTTCTTAAATAGACTTCTGACATGTGATGCTGTTTTTATTTTCTTCCTACCCCATGTTCCTGCCTCAGCAGTAGCTGGTTTTCCTAATCCTGGGCTGATCTAGAGCTCTGCAACAATTGTGATTTTTTTTCTTCCTTCCTGACGGCTGGATCAGCACCCAGCTCACTCTTTCCTGTTTAGGAAGTAGCAATGAAACGTTCAGCTCTCCAGCCTCAAGCCTTTGCTGGATACTAGATGTACTGTCATCTCTTTCCCATTCTCAATTTCCTTTGATGAAGGTTGACTTTAGAAAAATCTTAAGCCATTTCACCACCTTAAAATTAAGTCACTCTTATTTCAAATAAAAATAACTTTTTAAAAAATTTTTATTACTAAGAAATTTCCTATTCATTTTACATAGCAACTGCAGATTTCCCTCTTCTACCTCCTCCAGCCCCCCCAACATTCCTCCCCAACCCACCCCCCATTCCCACCTCCTCCAAGGCAAGGTCTCCCATGGGGAGTCAGCAGAGCCTGGTACATTCAGTTGAGACAGGTCCGAGCCCCTCCTCCCTGCACCAAAGCTGTGCAAAGTGTCTCAGCACAGGCACTAGGTTCCAAAAAGCCGGCTCATGCATCAGGGACGGATCCCGATCCCACTGCTTGGGGATCCCTTAAACAGTTCAAGCTAAACAGCTGTCTCACCTGTCCAGAGGGCCTGGTTCAGTTCCATGGGGACTCCACAGCCATTGGTTCACAGTTTGTGAGTTTCCACTAGTTTGGCTGGCTGTCTTTGTATGTTTTCCCATCATGATTTTGATGTCCCTTGCTCATAGAATCCCTCCTTGCTCATTGACTGGACTCCTGGAGCTCGGCCTGGCACCTGACCATGGATCTCTGCATCTGCTTCCATCAGCTACTGGATGAAGGCTCTATGATGACAGTTAGGGTATTCACCAATCTGATTACTGGAGTAGGCCAGTTCAGGCACCCTCTCAGCTTTGCTAGTAGTCTAATGTGGGGGTCATCCTTGTGGATTCCTGGGAACTTCCCTAGCACCCTGTTTCTCCCTGTTTCCATGATGTCTTCATTTGTCATGGTATCTCTTTCCTTGTTCTCCCACTCTGTCCCTATTCTAGTTTGAACCTCCAGTTCCTTTATGTTCTCATCCCTCATCCTTTGCCCTCTATTACCCTCCTCATCCCCAGTTTACTCATAGAGACCTCATCTATTTCCCCTTCCCAGGGTGATCCATGCATCCCTCTTAGGGTCCTCTTTGTTAGCTAGCTTCTCTAGAGCTATAGTCTGGTTATCCTTTACTTTATATCTAGTATCCACTTATGAGTGAGTACACATCATGTTTATCCTTCTGAATCTGGGTTATCTCACTCAGGATATTTTCTAGTTCCATCCATTTGCCTGCAAATTTCGTGGTTTTATTTATTTATTCATCTATCTATCTATCTATCTATCTATCTATCTATCTATCTATCTATCTATCTATCTATCTATCTAATGTCTGTCTGTCTGTCTGTCTGTCTATCTATCTATCTATCTATCATCTATCATCTATCTATCTATTTATTTTTTTGAGACAGGGTTTCTCTGTGTAGCTTTGGAGCCTGTCCTGGAGCTCACTGTGTAGCCCAGGCTGGCCTTGAACTCACAGAGATCCTCCTGCCTCTGCCTCTTGAGTGCTGGGATTAAAGGCATGAGACACCACTGCCCAGTGATATCACTGGTTTTTAATACTGAGTAGCACTCCATTGTGTATATGTGCCACATTTTCTTTATCCATTCTTTGGTTTGATGGGCATCTAGGTTGTTTCCAGGTTCTGGCTATTACGTATTGGTTGTAGTATTAAGGCAACTCCACATAGTTAAAAGGGAGGTTTATTTTGTGGGGTAACTTACAAGTAAAGGGATAGATTACAGGGTCCAGGAAAGATGTAGCACATTCCAGCGTGTTCTCTGGAAAACTCTGCTCAGTCTACCTCCAGCGTCCAGGATCCAGGAACCAAGAGAGCTGGCACATCTGGATCTCGAGGCTTAAGGGCTCCTGTCTCGGCCCTGCCTTGTAGGTGTGACAGTTACCGAAGCCTCAATGGGGGTAGTATTTCCAGGTCAAAGCTGGAACAGCTACTCACTACAATTATGAATAATGCTACTATGAACATAGTTGAGCATGTGTCCTTGTGGTTTGATTGAGCATTCCTTGGGTATATGCCCAAGAGTAGTATAGCTGAGTCTTGAGGTAGATTGATTCCCAATTTTCTGAGAAACTGACATACTGATTTCCAAAGAGGCTGTACCAGTTTGCACTCCCACCAACAGTGGAGGAGTGTTCCCCTTGCTCTGCATTCTCTCCAGCATAAGCTGTCAATAATTTTTAATGGGCTTAATTTTTTACTTATTTATCAGTAATTACAAAGCAAATTGGTAGTTAGATTTTAGTTACATTCTGAGCATCCTAAGATTGTCTGTGCCAAGCAAAGTTAAATAAAATGATCTGCTCCCTTCCTTAGCAACGAATCTATGAGCAGGAATACATACTTGAGTTGGTGGCAGGAACAACTATCACTTGCAATTTTAGAATGTATTCATGTGAACAGTAATCCTGTCAGAAATCTTGGTTGATGCTGTGTCTCAGAAGAAGAATTCTTTGCGGAACCTCAGTGTACCCAAACTTTGGGGTTTTGTAACATGTAAGTCAAAGTGCACTTACTTAAAAGTAAGTTTTCAATCTTTTGTTCTCAGAATAAAATTTTCCAGACTGTTTCAATATATGTCCATAATAAAAAGCAAGCACTTCCTCTCCAGAGACTAACTCGGCCAAGAAAATTCCATTTTTATGAGAAAGCCGAGTTTCCCTTGAGAGAGTCAATCGGGTTGGAATCTAAAAACAGTTTATGGTAGAATAGTGACAAGAGCCTCTCACAATGGCCCTGTAATAATATGATACTGAAATCAATAAAAATTGTTAATAATATGTACAAGATATAATGTTATAGTTTTAGGGCAATTTGCATTTGTTACAATATTCTTTCACTATTGGCAAACTTTATTATTTTTATGGTACAGAGAAGAATAAAATGGACTGTTTTTCACACAGGACAAAGGAAGTTACTGTTGAGTGAGCTGTCAAATTTACTACAGAATGCAAGCAGCAGACCAAAGCCCGGAATTCGGTTCCTTTGAGCTGATTCCTACACTTTCACCACAGCCCTCTGATTCTTTTATGTGACCTGCACTAAAGACATCTCACCTACTTTGTTCTGAGATTAATTTATGGGATTAAAAATGTATACGTTGATTTAGAACCACTGCAAGTGTCCTTCCAAGC
Source organism: Peromyscus eremicus (assembly GCF_949786415.1). Lineage (NCBI taxonomy): Eukaryota > Metazoa > Chordata > Mammalia > Rodentia > Cricetidae > Peromyscus > Peromyscus eremicus. The sequence goes on along the minus strand of NC_081433.1, from coordinate 48,664,817 downwards.
AGTGCGATTATTCTCTTGAGAGCCTGGGTCAGCTATGTCACTCACTGAATCTGTTCTGTCTTCTGTCAGCAAAGGTTAATAGGTAAGCAGTTTGCTACTTAAGTCTCCATGAATTGTGAACTTTATCTTTCTTCACAATTTTGAGGTGCCTGCGTGTATCTGCTACCTAAACTGTTTCTGTCAGTTGATACTTATCTCTCTCATAAGTCTTTCTGGGTTGAGGAAATATCATAAATGACTAAATGAGCAAAACATATTGTACACATTTTCAAAGAACTAGTAAAAAACCTATATGAATTAAAAAAAAATAAATGCCTGTATTCACAAGCTCATGATCTTGTTTGTGGTTTGAGAGATAGTTTAAAGGAAACTAGAAATTTATCATCTAAGACATGTTGGGTATTGCTGTGGGAATAATAATGCCTACTACAATACTGTTTGCAAGAGCAGTAAAGAATCATAAAATTACTGTCAAAACTGTTACTAAATGGCTTGTGGAAATTGCTTATTATTAAAAATAGATTTATCAGTAGATGCAGTACCAAAAGTAAAGTGTTTTTTTTTTAATTTTTCTATTTATTTTTTTGTGTGTGTGCTGGGTGTGTGTCGTTGTGCACAATTTCAAGCATCACAAAGAAATGGCTTTACCTTGTAATCCTTACCTGTGGTGTTGGAAAATAGTAGGTTTTCAGCACAGAAACCAGTTGAATCACTAGTGAATGCAGACTGTTCCAGGTAGTGTTGAGAACATCAGGGTTCCAATGTTGTTTGCCATTGGAGAGGTTGTTTCTGAGTGTAATTGCTAATTATTGAGGGGAGCATCCTAACTGGATTTGACTCCTGCCATGCAATCTATCCATCTTCCCAAGTCCTAGTTAAATTGGAAACATTCACCATGGACAAGTCATAAGCTACAGCATTCAGCAGCTGTCTCAGAACGATGGGAACAGTTGGTCTCTTAGGCACCATCAGTCCTCCAGGATGACTGTTCATAAAGAGAAGCCCAAGATTATGGCACCGACATAATTAGTGCCTGTTGGAAGACTGATTATTTTTTATTTATTTAAAACAACTTTTAAATTTAAATACATTTTAATTATATTCTGCTTCTCCCCCAAGTCCTTCCAGATCCTCTCCCTGCTGTAGGATGTTCTGTATGCTGTGAATGTGTTGCTCTGATTGGTTGATAAATAAAAAGCTGATTGGCCAGTAGCCAAGCAGGAAGTACAGGTGGGATAAACAGACAAGGAGAATTATGGGAAGGCTAGAAGGCTGAGTCAGGAGATATTAGCCTGCCATCTAGGGAGCAGCATGTAATGACACACAGGTAAAGCCACAGAACATGTGGTGACATATAGATGAATAGAAATGGGTCGAGTTTAATTGTAGAAGCTAGTCAGTGGTAGGCCTGAGCTAATGGCCAAGCAGTTTTAATTAATATAAGCTTCTGTGTGTTTACTTGGGTCTGAGTGGCTGAGGGCTAGGCGGGACACAAGAAAATTTCCAGCTACATCTCCCCCTCTCTAACTACCCAACTTATGTTCTTTCTCAAAACAGAAACAAAAGCCTAATACAACCCTCTCCCCTAAAAACCTAAGAGAACACAATAAAACACCCCCCAAACAAAAACAAGAACAAAAAACTCACTGAACTGTAACTGAATAAAAGCATACAAAGTACCCTCCAGAACTTTTGTGTCCATTATATGTTGCTTAACTACTCCTGAGCATGAGGCCTGTCCTGAAGTGGTTGATATACCCAGTGTCACTCTATTGGAGAGGACTGATTTTTCCCTCTCTCAGAAGGCATAAGTGACAGGTCAGTTGTTAACCTTTACCCTAGTGAAGACATTATCATTCATTCACTCACTCACTCACTCTTCATTCATTCATCCATTCATTCTTCTAAATATAGCAAAATAAAATACAATATGATAAAAAGAAAAAATTAGTGATAAAATGACCCCCAGTGACAGTGTGCTATAATTATAGATCAGTGCCTTGTTCAGCCATCATTAGAGAAGCTTCCTCTTGGTGCAGATTGGAACAAATATAGAGACCCACAGCAAGAGGATAGAGTGAGAGACTTTGAAATACTCAGCCCTAAATGGGATGTCTCCATCAAATCCCTCTCCTTAGAGCTCAGGGTACCCCACAGAAGTGGAGATGTAAAGAGGGTTCAGAGTCATAGAGAAGGAAGACACCAAGAAAACAAGGTCCTCTAAATCAATGGCACAAAGCTCATATGAACTCACAGAGATTAAAATAGCATACACAGGGCCTGTATGTGTCTGCACCACGTCCTCTGAATATATTTTATAGCTCCCAGTTTAGAGTTTTTATGGAATTCTTGAGTGAGCAAAGTAGTGGGTCTCTGATTCTTGTGCCTTCTCTTGGGCTCTTTTCCTTTTGTAGGTTTGTCTTATTCAACTCCAAAAGACTGATTCTTAGCTCATGGACTGAGTTGACTTTCTTCTGGATGCATTCTTGCTATATTTTTGCTGAGGAAGATGTAAGGGATCTCTGGAGGGACTCATTTATGAGTACAGATCGGAGTCTTGAAGACTCTCTTTTTACTGATAGGCAAAAGGCTCCACCTCCTAATACACTGGGGACCAGGATTTCAAGACATATTTTAAAGTGATGCAATTATCTAGGCTATTGGAGATGGGACTAAAAGAACCTTAAGCCATCAATACAAAATTGGATACCTCAGTATTGTTTATGTTACAGATATTCAACATGAATGTTGAAGTGTATGCTTGTTATGAATCAAAACAAACTGTAGTGTAACCTTTTAAAATGTACAGTTCTTTTATTTTTTTTAATCTTATGATATTTCCCTTGTGCCAAGTACAACAGATGTTTGATAAATACTTGCTCTTATTAAAACATTGAGAGGTTCTTTCCATGAGGGATGATATTTTAATGAGCCAATTTTAAAGAAAAATATGTATATAACTCTTTATTTTATTTCTTATATTGTTTTTGTTGGTCTATACTTATCATTTACAGCTACCCCTAGGCTAATTGTGGACATTGGCCCATTAGCTTCCATTGCTTTGGGAATGAGTAATCTGTTTTGTAAGAGAGCATTTACTCTGTGCTACTTAGTTTCCTCGGGTGGAATAAAATAGAAGACTGCAACAGGATAGCCAGATCATTTATCTATGTTTTCGTTCTGTGTGCCTTGAGTTCAAGCTACTCCTAATACATAGGTAATTCTTATGTTTCGTAAATAATCCCTTCTCTCTGAGCTAGATTTCTTTGTATTTATTTATTCTCATCTTTGTACATTAGCTATTTATGAGGAGAGGCTGTGATCTGCACATGTTATTATAATGATGGCTTCTTTTGTTCTGGAATGCACTTAATTCCAGTGTGGCTACCCACTTCCTTTTTCTTTGTTTCTTTGCTGTTTAGTGTGTAATCTCTCATGATTAGGTTGAAATAAATTTGTTCGTCTGTCAGCTGTTTAGTGGGTCTCAGGACAGACATTCCATTTTTACAATTTACTCCTTTTCCCTTATTCCATTTGTACAATTTACTTCCTCAGTGCAAATATTCTCCAATGATACCTTTTGCATTTTCTATAGGTTTTTAGGGAGATTTGGTCCATTACAGCTAATGGACTGCTCACATCATTCACTAACTCCTGCAAAATTATGTGTGTCTGTTTTTAGGAAATGTAAAAGTTTATTTGCCCAAGTGATGTGATCTTTTTCTTTGTGATTCTTTTCCTTCTGTTTTTACACTTCCAACATGCTGAGCAAACTCATCTTTGCCACAGTAATTCTGGGTTTCATGCTTTGCCATCTGTTGAGTACTCAAGAAAGGAGTCTTGGTGGAATTGAGAAATGCTGGTGTTTGCCTATTTGTTTCTTGAATTCTGCCCTTTTATGCCTTGGTTTTCACAGATGCTTGTTAAGGTGAATTCATGTGTATGTTTTTGTGAACAAAGCACAAAATATGTTTTGTAAGACTAAAAGCAAATAGGAATATTTTAAAGGTTATAATTGAGAAAATTGGCAAAAATTTTGCTAGAATAATTTTTATAACAAGAACATATAATATTTGATTCATGTAGCTTATATTAGAATACTTACAATTAAGACCATGAGGAACAAAAATAATTAAAGAAGTTTGGTAAAGTTAGTAAAGTTTTTCTTATTGTTTCTTTGTTTTTAGACCATGTTCATTCTCATAAAAAGTATCTTTCCATTCAAATTGATAAAATATCAGGCTGTGGTCTTAGTTCAATTTACGTTTCTTATTTCTTTCTTGAACACTCTTATGGTTTTAATTATTATTTTGCTTGCAAGTTTGTGAGTAGTGTGTATATGTTCATGCATGTTAGCAGGTAGATGTGTGAGTGAGTGCATGTATATGGAGAGATTCAGGCTTAAAGTCAGGTATCTTCCTCCATCTCTCTACCATATTTACTGAAGCAGGGTCTCTCACTGGATCCAGAGCTGTTATTTCTTCTAAGCTACTTTCCTCTACAGATACCTTGTGTCTACCTTCAGAATCCTGGGATAACAGGTGGGCTGATACAGCATCTCTGCTTTTACAGAACTTGAGGGATCCCAACACAGGTCATCACACTTGCACAGCATCACTTTGTCCACTGAGCCATCTTCCTAGCCCAGGTATTTCTTAATCATAAATTGAGTGATCACAAGAATGGACAGTACTGCAAATCACTTAGAAGAACTATTTATAAATAGTTCTTATATTTATTTATAAAATGTATTCTTATATTTATTTATAAATAAATCAGAAAATAACTTCACAGATACGAAGTGGGTAAAGCCCAACTAAGATTGCTAAAAACTGGATCATCTTTTCATTTTTCTCTCTCTCTCTCTCTCTCTCTCTCTCTCTCTCTCTCTCTCTCTCTCCTTCTTTCTCAGCTCAGGCTTCTCCTTTCGCTTTTCTCTGTTATCTTCATTTTACCCTCTCCCTACAACCTGAGTCTTTTTTTTCCTGTCTATAATCCATCAATAAGCAACATTTCTCTCACACCAAGCCTGGAGGAGAGCCTTTTAGGACCCAGTCTGCATCTGAGACTCTCAGTAGAATGGGCTTTAGATGTTCAACCAGATTCAAAGTTAAGGCAATCCAGGCTGCCATCCTTCTGAGCATATTCCACTCAGTATATGGGGACATTCTTGAACATTAGTATTGATATGGGATGTAAGTTTGCAGGAAATAAATGAACCTTAAATATATGAGTGTGTGGGTCTTGCTTTATTCACAAAGCTCTATATATTCAGGGGGAGGGGGTAAACTATGACTCAGGAGCACTGTGTTTCCAAATTCTTACTTGAAATTTTGTGGGTTCTGAGTATTCTGTACTCAAATCTATCACCATAATTATGTGTCAACATGAGAAGCTAGAACATATTTATACTGTGTGTTGGTTAATGCTATAGTTCAAAATATAAGATTCATGACATACAGGATTCTATTTGTAGTTGTCCACTGGACTAACCAAATATTAAGAGGAAGTCATGGTGATGAAGATATCTACCATAATTCTTTTGTAACTAAGTGACATTTCAAAATTTTATGTGATAGAAACTTTTAAAAATTTATTAAAATATTCTTTCTTAAGTGCTATACATATCAAACTTAATTGCCTAAAAATAAATATGTTAAATTGTGTCCTAATGTGATACTTTTACATTTCTTTCACTGAGCACATTTTCTTGAGAATTATTGGAGCAAGATACTTTATTGACCTCTGGGGTAAAAATATTGAGCACATCTGTTCATAACTCTTTTTCAGATGTAGCCTGAGAAAGATTTCAGGTGTCGATTAAAAAAAAAAACACCATTTACTTTCTCATCCAATCTTGTTCTTAAAGTTATATACCTTTGCACATCCTTTTTCTTGTCTATTATCAGTTATTATTGTTTTACTTCCTAACACTTTAAAAAATATTTTACTCATCTGTACGACCACTGTACTAATCCTGTGTTAATTTATTTTCTTCCAGAAATACTTCATCTTATTTTTATATCTTCATTATTAAATTTTTTTCTAAAACACAAGACCATTGTCATACTTCATTTTTATTGTCAACTTGACAAGCCTGAAGTCAATTCAGAAAGGAATGTCATTTGAAGTATTGCCCATATTGTCCTGTGTGTCTGTAGGGTATTGTCTCAACTATTGTTTGAGAACCCATGCTACTATGAGCCATACCATTCCCTGGGCAGTTGATTCTGGATTCCATTAGCTAACAAGCTGAGTATGAGTCTGAGAGATCATTCCAGCAAGTGGCATGCTCCTATGTTTTCTGCTTGAAGTTCCTGCCCAAGTTCTTTCCTTGGCTTCCCTAAATGGTGGGCCACAACCTGTAAGCTGATATAAATGCTTCCTTCCCATAAGTCACTTTTGGTCTGAGTACTATATCACAGTAACATGCAGCAAACGAATATACCCACTATTTTACTTATTTGATTGATTATAATCTATGGATATTTATGGACTAGTATCTATTACATTACTACATTTACTCATCCACTTTTTCCTAACACAAGTACATAGTCCTGAAGAAACAGAGGTTTAGAAAAAGAACCAAAGCTTAACTCACTATGGGAGAAACAATCCTCACAGTGATTCTCAACCTTCCTAATGCTTCAACAATTTAATACAGTTCCTCAGGCGACCCCCAACCATAAAATTATTTTCATTTCTATGTTATAACTGTAATTTTGCTACTTTTATTTATCATAATATAAATATTTTTTAGAGATAGAGGTTTGCCAAAGGGAGTGCAGCCCACAGGTTGAGAACCACTCATAGAGTCTATGAACATCTGGCATTTAATCTTGTTCTTCATTCTTTGAGTTATTATTATCTCACAGTATTATTATTGTATTTCCTTTTTAAATTTCTGTTATATTCTCTATTTACCATCTCTTTGTCACCAAGATAGTGTCTTCTAATTTCACCTACCTCATATTCTTAACATGTGTCAAATGGTTGGGCTGTTGTTCTTAATGGCTTTTGTTGGAAGGACTCAAACTCACAAGTTTACAGCATCTAAAATAATACCTCAACACACATAAACACTATGTATATGTGTGCATGTGTATAATGCATATAGAATATCTTATCTGGGTATAAATTGATACATTTCACAAGATTTTCACTATTCAAGGAGAAGCACAACTTTTATGTTAAAGTGTGTCATTAATAAATAACTAAGAAATTATTTGTGTAATTTGTGGTTGCTAGAGTCGAGCAAAGTGTTTTATGTCATTTTAAGACTGGCTTTGTTGCTTTTGTTCAGTTTGTCATTCTTGTAATAATTTCTCCAGATAAAATGCCATTGTGTAAGGTAAAACCAGAAATAGTCCAGGAAAGAAAAAAAAAAACTTTAGAAACAAGTTCAGAGATTTTTCTCACCCAGACTTTTGTGCGTATACTGAATGAGTTGAAGCTGCTCGTCCATGCCGAGAAAAGGTGGGGGGAGGGAGTCTTCATCTTCAAATACCTTCTGCTTGAAAAGTAGGGAATTTCATTTTAACCATCTTAAACTGGTGTATTACAAACAAACTTTTTTTTGTTTTTGTTTTTGTTTTGTTTTTTGTCAGAGCATTTTAATAATTTGTCCGTAGAAGAAAACAACATTGATCTTGAGAAAGTCTATGGTATTTAAGCTTCTTATTTTGAAACTGTGAATAAGGGTAAGATCTGCCTTAAAGGAACAGTTGTACTGGGTGTTTTCTTGCCCTTTGGAGACACTGCATAATATGTGAGGATATTTTGGGGTTGTCGTATGTTGAGACGGGGATGGTACAAACGTTTATGAGTCAACACCAATGACAGCAATAAGCATCCTATGAAGGAAGGGGTAGTCCCCACAGTTAACAGTGCTTAGGCTGGTGCCCTGTTCTAGAGAATGATACATTTTCTCAGGAGCTTTCTGTAAGCTCCCTACTCCATTCTTGAAATTCACTTTATTATTTCCCTCTACCCCACAGAATTGGGTATTGAATTAAGGGCCCCAAACAAGCTTGACAACTTCAACTGAGCAACTAGCCTTATTTCTACTTTTAAAATTTTGAGAAAAACTCTTTTGTATTGAATTTCCAATAGTCTCAGCTTCTCAGTGGCTGGGAGGACAGGCTCACAATAGTGGGTTTGGATGTTGCTTCACTTTATTCACATTTTCTATAAAATTTCTAGGGTTTCATTGGAAATGTGAAGAGGGATGAGTTATGAAGGGAAGTGTCTCATGTATATTTGTTTGAACCTCAAGAGACTTCAGTCTTTCTGATGATCATACTAGTAGCCTAAGAAACTGACATTGGTAAGATCAGGAATAAAAGTAAAATTTAATCATCTGAAAAATGCAGAAATTCATAAAATAACAGAAACAGCCATGTTGGCTTCAGAAGCTTCCTTCATGTTAGTGTCTCATGTGCCCTAGTCCTTGCTCATACCTTCCTCAAGTGATCCCTTGATTGAGGCCTTTCTCTTGTGTCTTCGGGGTACCACCATGGGTCACTGTCATAATTATTTCATCGTACAAACAAACTTTTACCGTTAGAGGACAAAAGGACTTGCCGAGTGCAATATCTGCAATTGGTGGATCTGTTCCAAGTGTCTGATTAAGTACGTGCCTTTCTAGAAACCCAATTCTTCAGTCAGGTGAATTAATAACTCATGGTATTCGGTATTCCAATATCCCTTAGATAGATGTCATGTTTTATTCATCTGAATTCCATAAATTGCACCATGATTGGTCTGTTCAATTTGAACATTTAATTCTAAGTACATAAATCACAAATTTTGCTGTGAAGAATTAGTTCCTTACATTTCAAAATACTTTCAAGTTCCCAAATTACAATGCAAGATTACATGGAAGATTATATGGGTTAGCCTTATATTAAGATTTAGAAATAATCCTCATTTTGTTTTTACTTACTACAAGGTAAGGTACATGCAGGTTTTCTTTCTGTTTTTTTTTTTGTCAGAAACTTGTGTATTTTTATGGTTTCTCTCTTATTACCTGTAAACAAAAAAATGGAATTAGTAGAGTGATGTCATAGGGTCAGAGGAAGTTTAAGGACCTTGACAATAGAAAGTTTTCATCAAATTTGGGGCATGTGAAGAAAAACATTATCATTAAAGCCTCACACAGCAGTTTTAAGGCTTTATCTTAATTTAAAGTTCATGTAGATGAAATTCTTAATTACATCACATTGTTTTGTAGCATTATACCACATCTCCGTGGGCCTAGAGCCTCCTTGCTGAATACTGGTAATCCCAATCTAAACTAGAGGCAACTTATACAACCAATGAAAGTCTGTATTTCATGAAAGTTTGCACCTCATTCTTGAAGTACACACCAACCCACAATAGCAGATGTCGATGTGTAACTGGTACCTCCCTAACCAGGGACTGCACAGGCAAAGAGCAATATGGTCTCTAGATAAGAGTATTATTATTTTGTTTTATTGAGCACTTATCTCCTAGGAACTCAAATGATTTACCAGAATTGTATTATTAGTTCACACAATATTCCCACGAAGCAATGAGATCACAGACAATGTTGTTACCAGTTTTAAACAGAATTCTTTTAGGTATCGCCTGGGAAATTTGATTAGATAGATGACACCACAACCTAATCTAAGGGATGTTTCTATCAAATGTGAGAGCATTATTAACGCTCAAAACACAATTTTATGAGTACTGATGTTATCAGAGAATAACCAGCTAAAGGAAATAGCTGCATCCACTGATGGTTTTTGTCAAAGTACCTTATTATGAGCTGAAATATTTTAATGGATTCTCTGTTAAATCCAATGAATATAATACAGAAATCTTCCACGAGAACATGGCTTATTTTCAGAGGTATTTCAATATTATTTGTAAACTCAAATTTACAAAAAAAAAACCCTATTATTTAGGACTTCCTACGTATATAACTTTCCACATGCATATATTTGTACATTTATGTATATATAATATAAAAAATAATACCCAAATAAATGTGGTAATCATAGGAAAAACTTTCTCCCTTGATTATATAGACTTCTATAAGCAGATCACTTGAAAGAAAGGTTAAGGTAATTTTTGGTCCTAACAAGGGCACAAACCCACTAATCATTTAATTAAATTGGTGCATCTTTTCTCAGGAACAGCAAAAGAAGCATAGAGCCAAAGATGTGGGTCTGAGAAAGAATAAAGGACTCAAGAGTGCTAGCTACCGTTTACACAGCAAGGCAAGGCTGTTGTTTACTGTGTTCAGTTTGTTGCTGTTTATGAAATTCAATGGAGATTCTGTTGCTGTAATCAGACCACATAGAGCTGGTGTTAGTCACTGTGTTGTATTTTCCCACTGTATCACTGCTTTTTGTGATTATATCATTCATATCCATATCCACATATATGTATATAGTGATACATATCATTCATACATATAGTCACAGATATATTTGGCATATATATGTCAATATATATGAATGATATACTTACAAAAGACAGTGAGATATATATATATATATATATATATATATATATATATATATATATATATATATATATATAATGTGTGTGTGTGTTCACATATGTTCAGAAAAAATACATTTTCTTTTAAGTAAATATAGTATTGATGCTACCTATGATTTATGTTTGGGAGAACATGGTGAGTTGAAGCAATAACTCTACACACTGGTAGAATCAATGAGGCTATTAAAATGCACTGTAATCCAATCATTCTGCTTGTCCTTGATAATTTTAACTAAGTATAAGACTTAACTTTCAAAAAGTCCAGTTGATTCATAAGCAAAGAAAAACTGTTTGATAAGATACATTTCATTAATTTTGATGGTTATTCTAAGATATTAGTTGCATTATTCTTCTTTTCCAAATGAAAATAATAGACTGTTAAACAATCCAATGCTAGATATAACATTTAAGGACGTGGAGGATTATATCCCCAAAGGGAAGATGAGTTTCAGATAGCTTCAGCCACAAGGACGAAGAGAGAAATTTAAATGAGAAGACCCACATGGAGGGTCAAGTCTGTCCAGGTAGATTTGAAATGTGAGCTGAATATATAATGGTGGTTGATCACATTTCTGACTGCTATTTGGGTTTCACTAGGAAGAAGTTGTTTGGGCAAACACACATGAAGTAACTGTTTAACTTTCTTCCTCTATTGGTATGTATGATGCTGCTATAAAACTTTTAAAGAATGTTAAAGTTAACCAAGTTTAAGGCAGATATTAGGTAAGTGGATGATAAACAGAATCATATGGAAAAACTCATGTGATGTGATATGTCATCACTGCCTCAGGATGGCAGGATGTCGGCCTTACTTAAGTGACAAATTTGATGAGGAGAAAGTAAAAAGATACTTGTAAATAGACAGGTCTAAGGATACATTTTCAGTGTAGAAAGTCAATGCAGAGATGGTGTAAATTCTCTTAAGTAGGTAATTTTTTCCATTTCTACATCTTTGTATCCACTTCTCTTTATCTACACATAATGAGACAGCTAATGGTGGTGGCTCAAGAGGTATCCTATGGGGGCGGTGGTGGTGCATACTTTTAATGCCAGCATTCGGGAGGCATTCTTACATATACTCAGACATATATTTGGCACATATATATCTGAATATATATATGAATGATATTCTTACAAAAGACAGTGATATATGTGTGTGTGTTCATATATGTTCAGAAAAATTTATATTTTTATATAGGCGATCTCTATGAGTTCGAGGCCAGCCTGGGCTGTAGAGTGAGTTTTAGGAAAGGTGCCAAAGCTACACAGAGAAACCCTGAATTGAAAAACCAAAAAAAAAAAAAGGTATCCTATGTCTTTCTTGAATATTTCCATATCTGTATCAGTCAGTGGGCAGAATTTATATGCTCTGAAAAGCAATCATGGCCATTACATTATGTGAAATAAAATGAATTTTTTTTCATGATTTTTGAAGAAAATGATAACTTAAAATTTTAAATATCAAATTAGTTTATGTACCATATTTGCTCTTAAACATATCTTAAGATGGTATTTTAGAAAATCATGATAGCTTTGCTCATTCAATAAAAGTTTAGATTACAAAAGTCTTTGAAGGACTGTTGTCTGTGACTGTATAACAGTCCTGAATCACCTGCTAAGACAACCAAATCTCTCTCCAAGGAAGAAATCTGATTGCTGTAATAATAATAAATACAGAATATATCATCCTGACTTTCTATTTTCCCCTGTTGAAAGCCTTGGAATGGCTAAAGATCTATCTATCTATCTATCTATCTATCTATCTATCTATCTATCTATCTATCCATCTATCTATGTATACACACACAAATATATAAAATAGTATTTACATATATTTGGTTTGGTTCTCTCTATATATATTTGGTTTGGTTCTCTCTCTATATATTTTATATATATATATATATATATATATATATATATATATATATATATATATATATATATATATATATATTTGGTTTGGTTCCAAGCACCCACACTGAAGGGACTCTAGCCACTTAGAACATGGCAAACATGGCTCTGGCAGGCCTTGCCCTTCTTCCTCATTCCCTCTGTCTTGCTAAAAAATCATTAGAACACATTCTTAAAGCTAGCCGCAAAGGTCATTTCCTTATTTGGCCACTTCCATCCCCTGAGGCTGACTACTGAGGTTCATCTATCAACGTATTGAAGTCCAGTAATCTAAAACCCCCTTTGGCTCTCCTAATTACCATGATCAATGAAAATTAAACACATCTGGTTCCCTTTTACCTTTATAAACCACTATTTGCCTATGGGATACGTCTGCTTCCTCTTTATCCAGAGGCAGTCCTTTGTCATCCCTTCCCAATGACAAATCCCTCTTCCCTTTTCCTTTCCCTCATCTTCTATGTCCTGTCTTTGTCTCTTATTTCCTGCGCTTTGTCCCTCTGGGACAAATACATCTCCTTTGTGCTGAGAACTTGGTCTAGGGGTGTTCTGAGCCAATACTGATCCTTTCACACTCCACATGGCAGCTTACAACCATCTTTAACTCCAACCTTGAGGGATCCAACACCCTCCTCTGACCTCTGCAGTAATCAGGCAAACACGTGGAACACATACATGCATAAAGTCAGAATGCTTATACACACAAAATAATAAAGTATGTAAGTAATAAAGTAAGTAAATAAATATTTTTACTAAAGGAGATGTTCTCTTTACCCATTTTGTATCATATCTGTCAATGTATTTATTAGATTTGTTTACTTAGGCATCTACAAGGTGTCTCAGATTGACAACATTCCAAATCGTGTTCATTATCTCTCCCCTAAATCTGTTATTATATTTTTTAATTCAGTTGATTAGTGGTATAGTAGTTTGTTCCCAGAAAACAAGCATCATTTTAACTTATAACACCTTCCCACTTTCCTACATATGATTGAACTGGAAAGATAAAAATAAATTAAAGCATAGAGCTGTATACACATCTCAGGGTATTGTTGGGCCAATATATCTGAATATTTAGAGGACATTTATGTGCTTATTTCAAAGAAACTTAGTTTTGATACATGCTAAGCAAATGTCCCTCTAAGCACTAGTCAGTGTTCCTTTAAGCATTAGTCAAAATAATTGGTGCCTGGTTATATTTCAAGGAAGCCAAAGAAACAGGTAAGTAGGTGAACACCTGTAGTACCTGCCTATGGTGTTTGATTTGCCCCCCAAGACCCATTTTACACCACCAATATAGAATTATTTACCACTTTTTAAAAATATTTTTCTAGTTTTCTAGTTCCATATCATTTTATTCAGTGAAATGTTTTGATTTTATATATTTCTTTGTTGAAAGAACTTAACCTCTTTTATGAAAGGTAATATATCTTTATTCTTACACCTTAGTGTTATTTTATGAGTTGCTGTCTGCTCCTCGAATTCTCTGAATGTAGTTACACAGCACAGCTTATAGTAACCAGTTTTGACACAACTCTTTCAGCTTCCCATCCGATGGAATGTGTTTTAAAGTCTATTGAAAGTCTAAAAAAACAAAGTCTATTGAAAGTCTACCTTTGAGGAACAAGACAAGTTCCTTCAGTGCTGTCTTTGAAGATGTTGATATTGGATGACAACATGTGAGTCATGGCAAGAGCAGGTAGGTGTGAGTACCGTCTCCTGGATTCATTCCTTTCTACTTACTAGAGATACTACTTTCTAAGTAGGTATTCACTGTAAATACCATTTTGAAACTTCCTAATGTATTCCTATTCCCAAATCTTACCTATAGACTGAAAAATTAGAATTTGCTCTTAAGTTACTCAATTGTTATAGCTTTTAAATCTTGTATGTAATTTATATGAGTACAAAGAAAATAAAAACCTTTCAAAAGTTCTTACCAGGATGCTTTAGCCAAACTAGAAAAACCATTGTTACACTGTGGTTTTTTTTGGTTTTTTTTTTTGTTTTGTTTTGTTTTCTTTCTACTGAGAAATTTTTTTACATTCAACCATTTCACCCATGGAAGATCAGTTACTTTGATGATCCTTCATGCTTGACATGACTTTGAGAACACTTGAAAACTCGTTCTTAAATCAGCTGTAGCAATTTGAGATGGAGGGCTGATTATCTTCTCCAAGCAGTGATGGGGCCAGTTCTCCGATACTGTTCCAAATCTTCCAATGTGACTGCTGTACCAGTGGTGCAGCTGACTGAAAGCGTATTACAAAATGTGCAGGTATGATATCTGAGATAAAGATGCAGCCAACATTAGTGCGGCTTACTCCCAATGCAATCAGATAGGGAATTGCCTATATTTTACTTTATCACTAATCCACTATAATTCTGCTTAAAACTGATTGCTTTGGCTACAGACAGCAGCTCTTCTTATAGTGCACGTTTGTTTTGCAAGTACACTGTATTTTGCTGGTGTTTTCAAAAAAGCATTCTCATCTACTTTTTCTGTATAATCCCTGTGAAACACACTTTGTACTCTCATACGATAAACACCCACAAAACAACACATTATGTTTATTGTACTCAGTTTTGGTCCTCCAATGTTAGTATGAAAAGGATGAGTCAACAATGCTTTTTATGGGGCTGCGTCAGTTCTTTGGCTCAGTTCCACTTACATCGGCGTTTCAGTTTGTCAGTTTTCCTCTTTAAAACTTGGCCCAAAGTCCAAAACATGATATTCAATTGAGCAGTTGAAGAGCAAACTTGTGGTTTATTGTTCTTGATGAGCACATGTTTGTGTCATTGCATTGTAAGGTCATGTCGGCCTTTACAGTGACAACATGGCACATTTGACTTGTCGAGCTCACACAGGACAAAACACAATTTTTTTTTCAGATACATTCTGCCATGAATTCAGGTTTCTCCTACGCTCTAACTTTTCTTTCAGAGTAATATAAAAATTCACTTTTGTTAGTTCAAATTGATCCATCTACCTGTCCAAATTTGTTTCAGTATATACATTATTCTGTTGCAGATTATTTAACTATGAAAGTTGGGAATGGGAAGAACAAAAATGTCAATGCTTAGTTAAAATAGCAGGTGATGCAAGTTGATTTATACATTAAATTATATATTAAAAGTATAGCATTTACTTTCTATTACTGTTAAGGTTTGTAGTTTGCTCAAAAAAAGAGAGAAAGGATGGAGTGACCTTCCCCTCTCAGAAGAGCATGACTGTACTTTTTTGGTCCCTCTATGGGCAATCTCTGAACTCATCATTGCCATTGCATTATCCACTGAGGGTTCTATTCGTATACTTAAATTGTGAGGACATGCTTAAGCTTTCTGAGATTGAATTAAAAATGATTGTGTTTGTCCACACAGTTATGTAGAACTCTCCGTTTGAACCCCTTGGTGACTTCACCCCTTTGCCTTCACAGCATAGTTGGCATCTTTTCTTAGAGTCTGAATTAGTGCCCAACCTCCATTTGGAACCACTGAAAAGATGAGTTAGTTTAAATGATAAGTGTTATCATTCTGGACCCTAAACTTCTGGGCTAAATCTAAAATATGTTGTGTGGTTAGAAATTCAGAATTTAACATAAGGGCTTTGTCATCGTTAGGGTTTCTATTGCTGCAATGAAACACCATGACCAAAAAGCAAGTTGGGGAGGAAAGGGTTTATTAGGCTTAAAATTTCAGCTTTACTCTTCATTGCTGGAGGAAGTCAGGGCAGAAGGAAAACAGAGTTGGATCTCGGAGGCAGGAGCTGATGCAGAGAGGCCATGGAGGAGTGCTGCTTACTGGCTTGTTTCCTATGGCTTGCTCAGTCCACCTTCTTATAGAACCCAGGACCAGCAGCCCAAGAATGGTACCACCCACAATACCCTGCCCCCTGCCCCCTGCCCCCACCCACCACACCATTGATCACTAGATGAGAAAGTGCCTTACAGCTGGATCTCATCGAGGCATTTCCTCTACTGAGGTTCCTTTCTCTGATGACTCTATAGCTTGTGTCAAGTTGACATACAAAACTGCCCTGTACAGGCTTCAAAGACACTTTCCTTGGCCTGCAAACTGTCTTGGTGCTTGTGGTGACACCTGACAACTGTCCTTCGATGTCTGGATCCCCCATGGCATTGGAAAATAAGTGCCATGAATTGCCCTCTGACCTACACACACACAAAATAAAATAAAATAAAATAAAATAATAAAATAAAATAAAATAAAAGCAGCCTAGGTGACCGCTCTCCATAAGCACTTTTTAAAATAGCCACTGAGCGCTTTACTGGCTCTGACCTGTGACATTAAAGGCACTCTAATGTTATGTAATCACAGCACACTGGAATTATTTCTGAAATTAAGGTTTATAAATGAAACTATGTTATTATAAAGGGCATTAAATATTATAAAATTTTCTAGTGACAACCACAAGATAAGTGAAGTCCTAGGTTTATTTAGACTTCCAAGTAGTCTGGGATTCAGAAAATTATGTTACACTAATTTTTTTTTTTTTAGAAAACCCTGAACAAAATTCTCATCTCTAGAATGTTTGACATTTCAGAAGTGAATTAGTAAATGTACTAAAAATACAATGTTATATCCCATAGTTAAAAATAAAATTTAATTACGTATGTTTTCAAAAGTAGTTGGAAACTATTGTGTTAGCCCAGAGTTCTACATCATTTTCTCTAGGGTTTCATTCATGTTTCAGGGTCTGATTTTTTTCCCACAGGATTTCTGGGAAAGTCTTCATATCTGCATAGCCTCCAGGGTACTCTAGATTGGATCAGTGTCCTTATTCCTCTATGATTTTTTTAGTCTTTTCAGTTCATTTCTAGGTTCTCATTGGATGAGTAACTCAGAAATGATCACATCTAAGCTCATGTTTATTGACAACTTTCTATCTCTCATATGTTTCAGTACTGTGTACTTCCCTAGACTGCCTTTCAGTAAATTCCATTCTGTTTTGTGAACATAAGAGTCTTTTCTCCTTTTCTGTGCTATTCTATAACTACAAGGACTCCCAAGAGTCTGTTCACTAATTCTTCCCTATTCTTAACGTGAAACAGCTTTCCATTTTTTTAAAAATCTGGCTGTAGCTTAGACTGTTTGGAAAGAAAATACAGACATATTCCAGCCCAGGGTCTCCCCATTCCTTCTCTTGTCCTCTTGGGAGATCTGTTGTTTTTTTCTCCTTCATTTCCTCTGAAATATGCTGTAGAAGGAAGACTCCACTCTCTCAGTGGCCTAGGCTGTGTGTTCATGTCTCTGCTGTGTCTTAATTCTCTGCTGTTCTGTCTTCAGGGGTTAGAAAACTTGGACTTTGTCTGAACGTTGGAACTTTTGAGTAGGAAGCTGTTCTTCTTGTCCTGATGCAAATCTGTCATTCATGCCCTACAATATCTGTACCCCCCTGAGATGTAGGCCTTTGGATTTCAGAAGTCAAGAATGATGCTTCTATTTTATCTTCCTTCTGATGTGTCAACACTTTCATGAGTGAACCACAAAAAGAATGCCATAGGGATTGCTCTAAAAGAAAATACTCACATCAGTAAATCTATAAAAATATTCTTTCCTGCTACAGATATGTTTGGCATATAGTGTGTGACTATACTATTGAAATACACAGATGCTGTGTTCCAACTGTAATGAAAACATGAAATGTCTTGTATATGTCACCGTTAGTTCTTAATATTTCATGTAAAGAAGATTGTGACAAGATCATAGTTGAGTTTCTTCACAGTTAGAAATAACTTGATAGTGTGATCAAAATATATTCCTTTTTATTTTGTGTGTAATTATGTTGTGTGTATGTGTTGATGTGTATTTTCATGTGTAGGTGTGTGTGTGTGTGTGTGTGTGTGTGTGTGTGTATGCATGTGAATGGCATTAACACACATTTGAAGGCCACAGGTTGATGTCAGAGGCCTGCTTCAGTCATTCTGAACTTTATTTTATTTTGAGATACGTTTTCAACTGGGGCTTGATAATTTGGGTATAGTAGAAAGACATACATCCCTAGGAACTGCCCTGTCTTCAGCTATACAGTTGTGGGATTGTAAGTACATCCCTTTGCACACTCACCATTTTTACTATGTGTTCTGGGAGACTGAAACTAGTTCCTCAATCATATGACAAACCAATTAACTAACTGAATCTTCTCCTAATTCAGCCCACATTTTACTTTTGGTGTACTGAAGAAGATAACACATTTCAAACTTTAAAGTAAGTGACTTTGAGGAAGTACATAATTCTCAGAACAGGGAACCTGTTCTTTGCCTATATTCTTTCCCCATCTAAGATGTGGAAGCCGTGAAAATACACATGCATTCATGAGTTACCTTTGCTTATTTCTAGTCACTGTCATCACCCATGAAAAGAATGTTGATTTGACTGTGTGGTCACCGAAAGTGAATTCGCGGTCACCTAATTATGCTTCTGCCTTACAACTAAAACTTCCAAAGAATGTCCCTTCTCCTCAGCAGCTGCTAAAGTGCATAAAGCAGGACTTAGTATTAGTTCTAAAGAGGATTGTCTATCCCAAAGGTGCAGTGTTCAATAGGAGGAGAAAGGATTGTATTTATCCAGATATAGAGAATTCTAAAACACATGACCACTTGCTTCTATTTATTAATATCTCATCATTTCCCCATGGCACATACTTAATGCCAAAAAGATGAAATCATAAGGAATATGTTCTTTAGTTAGATGGTCAGAGCCTATGGGTGTAGATGTAACCAACCGTCTTATTAAATAAGAAACACAGAGCCGATTCAGAGAAGAAAGTCAAGAGGTCAGAGCTAAGAGCCTCACCCTTCCTGCTTCAGCGATCCTCTTCAGTCAAGAGAGCTCTCCGAAAGGGACCTACTTCCTGTGTGTATGTCTTTATATAGTCTAGCTGTTCTGCCTTCTCATTGGTTGTAAACCCAAATGCGTGACTGCCTCGTCACTGCCAGTATGTACCGCCCTCCAGGTCCGTAAAGGCGTGCGCCACTACCGCCACGCACTTGCTATGGCTCTAATAGCTCTGACCCCCAGGCAACTTTATTTATTAACATACAATTAAAATCACATTTCAGTACAAATAAAATACCACCACATATGGGTCTCTATCTGAAACCTCAGAAATTCTACCCTTCCGGATTTTACAACTTAGAGTTTCACACACTTTCATTCTGTAAGATTGGTAACTTTCTAAAGTGGATACTATTTCCATTGTGCAATATAAACAAGAAAATGACATTCTTATAAATTATTATTAAAGTTTATTATTAATAAAGAGTTATTAATAAGAATTAGACATATTAATTATCTAGTAATTAGTTCTAGTGGTAAGGCATCACTGAGAAATAACCACATTTCTAAAAACAAAGTTAGGACTGGGCAACTGATATATGTGTGGATGCACATTCCTGTAATGCCAACATTTGAGAGGTGGAGGTAGGACTATTAGGAGCTCAAGGTCATCCATAACTATATAATGAATTTGAGACCAGCTTTGGATATATGAAAATCTTTCTTAAAAGTCAAAACAAAACAAAAAACTTTGAAATCAGAAAACATGAAAATTATTGTTAAAAAATATGTGTATTCAAGGTGTTATGAATATGAGGTTGCATAGTGCTCCAAGAGATGGGTTGGAGAATATGCATCTGAAAATAATCGATGGATGGGCCCTGTCAGAATCAGGTTTAAGAGGAATGGCATCCCTGTGTGCTGCTGGGACATCATGACTGTGGAAAGGGTTGGCGGTGTTACTTCATTTTAGTGCTATGTATGACTTGTCACCTCTGCTTTCCCCATCGGACTGTGAGCTTTCAAGTTAATCAGCTGTTACATGCCTGATGTGGTCCTGTGACACATGATCTGCATTTACTGTTAATTTCCTGAGAGATGTTTTTGACACTTCAGAAATGATATGATATTACTAGTCCTTTGCTGTGCCATTCTGCGTCTTAGTGGTCGGTATCTTTATTTTTTCTACATTGCTAAGTAATCTGCTTTATATTCTGCTTATTTTTTACTGTGCAAATTGTCATTCTAAAGGGCAGTCTCTTAGCTTCACACATGCAGGAAAGGAGCCTACATTCAAACCACACTCTCAGTTCCAGGAAAATGTTTCTAAGGAACTTCGCTTACATTTTACAGGTAGAGTGAAATGGTGTATTCAACTAAGATTCAGAAATTTGATTTAGATAAAGCAGATTTTGATTTTTGGTTAAATTCTATATATAGCAAGCTGGTAGGAGAGCCTTAGTAGAAAACAGCAGCATGTCTTCATTAGCACACGATTATCTTACTCAATTTAAGGCATTCTGTAGAAGGAGTTGAGATCGTTGCTTTTCAAAATGTGCCCTCATTTGTCATAAGATCAAGTCTCATAGACTAAAGTTTATAGCATGCTGTAGGTTGTTTTGAGATTGTTGAATATTTTCTTTTGGCTCTCTATAGTTGTAAAAAAGCTATGCCTTGGTTCATTGTTCTTTAACAACTGATATCCAAAGGTACAATGCTATATAACATTATTAGACAGATAAAATAAAGATCAACAAATGTTAGGTCCCTTAATTGAAGATCATTATTAGTATCATGGTTCACCTAGTCTGGCAGGCCAGCAAACCTTAGTCATCCTCTTGTCTCTGCCCCAGAACTATGGATACATTATATGTAGTCATATCTGGTTTTCTATGTGGGCATTAGGCATTCTAACTTAGGTCCTAATATTTGGACGAGGCCTATCTTTTTGTCATTTCTAAATAATCCACATAACGGAAGGAAAACTACCCCATTATCTTTATAATTGATGTCAAACACTGTTTTCCCACAGAAAATATAACTTGTTTATCTAAATTCAAAGCACGCATTGTATAACAAGGGACTGATTAGAAAAAAAGGCATGTGCTCTTGCTTGAATTCTTGATCCCCAGTCACAGACAGAATGATCAATTCAGCAATCATTCAATGTACTCTTATCAATATGGCCTTCCATATGACAATCTTCAGTCTGAATAATGTGACTGATTAAATCAATGCAAAACCAAGTTAAAATTTCTACTAATTGTTAACACTGAAATATCCCTCCATTTTATAATGCCTATAACACAAACTATAAATAATTATATATTGGCTCACATAGAACATTAATTACTTGGTAGCTATGTGGTAAAGGCGTGAATATAGTATAAGGAGAATGCTAATTCTTAAACTGACATCATCTGTTTCTCTGGCTCTGTGTCTGATGTCTTAACCTCTCCTTTTAAGTATCACATTCTTTCCTAGGCATTTTGGATTCCAGGAACAACAGGATGGACTGGTACACATATTTGTGACAATAAATGAAATTACTCCTAAGAGATGTACTACTGTAAAATAGAGGCAATTATCCATGATGGTGAAAACACATGCTGGAGAATAAATATTCACCTCTGAGAAGCAGATTACATCTCTTCAGAAATGACAGTGATAACCATTTCTTGGGGACCACCTTATAGACAAGAATGAGGAGAATGATCAGACAAACCAAATCCTGAGCAGGAGCATTTAATTATACATTGTAGATGAATTTCTAAATGGTCTTATTAAATAAAAAACGCAGAGCCAAATATAGGAATGAAAGCCATAGAGAGATTAGGGAAACAGGGAAAGCCATTAGCCAACCTTACCTCACCAACTTTACCTCTGCAGCTTCTAAATTCAAATTACTTCCTGTCTACCCACATCTATATGCCTTGCTGTTCTGCCATCTAATTTGCTCTCTCTGTTTAGCTACATCACTTCCTCTTTCTACACAGCTCTGTCATTTCCTGTCTGTCTGTACAGACCTCCAGACCTCTATGGCTAACTAGTTTTGGAATTTAAGGCATGTGCTGTTGTGCCCAGATCATGACCCCCAGAGAGACCACCGAAGGCGAGCATGCTGGAATGCAAAAGCAAAGTTTAATTCTGGATATCCAAAAACAACACAAGCCTAGGCAGGGACTTCGTCCAACAGATCCAATGCAGTGGAGGCTGAAGGAAGTGCCCACTTCTCTGCTAGCTCAGTTTTTAAAGGAAAAAACCACAAGGTTACATCATTTAGGGGTGCTAGTACAGGTACAATTCTGATTGGCTCACTTCTAGGGACTTTCTAGAAATCATGGCTTAATCTTTACTTCTAAGGGGGTGGTTGCCCGCCACCATCTCTCATTAGCTGCCCTCAGGTGGGGATATTTCTATGGTCAGTTACCCTGGAAACCAGGGTTGGAACCTTCTTTGGTCAAGCAGTTACCTAGGGAACCAGGGAAAGGACATTCCATAGTCCAGCAGTCATTACTTCGTGACTACCTTGTGATTCTGTACTTTTATACTTCCTGGTTTCTGGAATCTGGACCGACTGGTGTCAGTAACTCGTGGCCTATACCAGTAACTCATGTCTTATACCTAAAAGGAGAAATCTTAGGCCTTATTTTTAGGGTGAAGGCATTTTGATCTTATTTCAGCTTATCTGTTTGCCCTGTCAGGAGTTTTACAACCCATCTCTGGGGTCTGGTCATGTTATCTCCAGAGAGGGGCATCTCATGGTTAATCGGTCACCACCAGACATCCTGACTTTGTTCTTTTGAAAACACCTGACTTCACCCTCTCCAGGAAGGGAAAACTGACTCAGTTCTGTTTATTTTTAAGATATTTCTTCCCTCAGCTCTTTTGGGTTTCTGGGGGAACTGTGTTCTGGAACTGTGGGGGTCTTTCATGTGCCACCACACCTGGCTCTGTTTCCACTGTGGCCTTGAACACATAGAGATCCTGCCTGCCAAGTGATAGGATTAAAGGCGTGTGCTAACATGACTTCTGTATTATGGCTGGCTTTTTCCTCTGATCTCCAGGCAAGCTTTACTTATTAAAGCACACATAATATCGCCACAATGCATCCTTCTTGTCATGGCTCCCAAATTTATTTTGTACTCACACCTAAAGCTCATGTCGGTCTCATGCAGATGAACTTGGGGTCACTGGGCTTTTTACTTATTGTTATTCCCAGCACATTGGTTAGATTTACTTTCTGCTTTTCTCTGCTCCTCGTCTCCTCTCCTTGGTGTTATTAGGACAAGTGGCCAAGCCTACCCTGTTAGCACTGATGGAGCCAGGGCGCTTCCTTAAAACTGCACAGAATGAATCTTTGTGAAACATGAAAGGAATGTGATGATTGTATGCTCCTATTTATGAAAAATAATTTCGAATAAATAGATCAACTCTCTGTGTGTGTGTACCTGTGTGTGAGAGAGAGAAAGACAGACAGACAGAGAGACAAAGAGAAACAGAGACAGAGAGAGAGAAAGAGAGAGAGGTGAATGTGTGTGGTTTGTGAGTACATACATGCTCAGGTATGTATACCTGTGGGTATGAGAGGGCAGATAAGGACATCAGGTGTCCCACTATAGCTCTTTCTGCCTCATCTCCTTGAGACAAGATCTCTCACTGTACTTGGAGTTAGGTTGGTGGTTAGCAAGCCCCTTCAATCCCCTTGTCTCCATTCCCCACAAGGCAGAAATTATCTCTGTGAATAGGACCACACTTAGTTTTTCCCACTGGTGCTGGGGATTTGAATTCAGTTCCTCAGGCTTACACAGCCATTATCATTTACCCATCTTTCCAGCCCAACTTCTCATATCGTTAATATTGTTTTAACAAAGGACATAGTATTAGGGTAATCTGAAATATATGAAGTCACATATTGCTTAATGATAGACCATGTTCTGAGAAATGTAACTTGAAGTGATTGCATCATTATGAGGACTGACGTTAACAGAGTAATCCTGCAACTGAGATACATAATGATTATATCTAGGACACGTGCTATAGGTGGTCTCCAACTGACCAAAACATTATTATACCATTCTTGTTTGCATATTTATTTATAAGCTTAAATCAGAGCAATATAGACATATGAATAACCTGAGTTTTAATTGTGTACCAACTAATAATGCATACTTATATCATAGTAAAAAAGAGAACACAGTTGGCAAAGATGGCTGATATTACTTATTATTAAATCATTTAAGTAATTTAAGATGTTTTTATAATGTTAACTGAAACTTTTCTTTTATATTGGAAAATTTTTACCTATTACTAAATAAAGAGTAAAAATATAATGTGTATTCCTATGTTTGCATTAGGCATTCCCCAGGTAGACGAACTCCATGGAAAATTTCTAGGAGAGGAATCATGACACATGTGGTCTCCCTTTGCCTTGCATTCTCTCCCAAAGTAGGCTTTTAAATAGTTTTAAAAATTTACTGGGGCCTTCACATAATAGCATAAGAAAATTGCCTTCAAGGCAGGCTACTTGTGAAGGCCAGCATGCATTTATCATACCAACAAGACACCCTACCCTTCTCCAAACATTTGTGATCCACTGCTGCCAGACACTGCTAGTTGTCATTCTCACTCTTCCTCCCAAACATCTAGACTGTAAAATTTGATTCAAGCCTCTCAAGCATTACACGGAAGTAATTATTTCTCAAACAGCAAAGGTGAAGTATGACACTCTTTTCCAATCAACAGCCTTTCCAAGCTTCATAAAACTTTCAGGTTTCTTTTTTTCGTTCTTCCCTTACTCAACAGCCAAAAGAAAAGAAAAGTCGAAGTACCCATACACATAATCTGGACACTTGGAGATACCCCTGTGTCCTGTCCCTGAATAACTGATAGTCTCTGTACTCCCAATTAGCTGGAATTAAAAAAAAAAAAAAAGAAAGAAAGAAGAAAGAAGAAAGAAAGAAAAAAGAAAAGTCAGAGAAAGTGTGACTGAGTTTCTTTTTATGCTATTGTATTTCTTCCATAAAACTGTTTTCAAATGGGACTTTGTAACAAGCAAAACTAAAACACAACTTAGGGATTTCTGGGTTTGTTAAAGATGATTGTGATATTTTATTGCCCTCAAAAGCACCACTGGTTTAGTTGTGTTTCAAAGAATAACTATAACAATGATACAAAAATCTCCATTGTTTGAATTACATAATACTTATTAAAGAAAAATTCATTGAAAATTAGAAATGTTCATGTTCTTTGTCTTGTGGCCTTAATTTTCACTATACCAATGTTTAGACATGGCTGACATGTTTTATTTTGTTGGCAGACAAGAGTTAATCATGCAAATGAAATGCCAAAAAATTCTATTCCTAAAATAATTTACTTAGGAATAACGTGGCAAAATTTTGTAACTTCCATTACAGCATATACTTTCATTGTAAGGTCAATATTTCTTAAAATGTGTAGTTGGCAAGACAGTCACAGGAACGGATGTTAAAATGTACTTTCCTAACTCAAGTATTCAGAATTTGAAGCTGTGAACTCAAAGGGAATTCAGGCATTTGCATTCTTGATGAGATTTATCCTTTGACCTCTCACTGTGCTACTAATGTACACTAAAGTTTGGAAACTATTGATTATGCACAACTCAGAAGTAGCTTTAATAGCTTTAAGAAAAACAAGCGTGCTGGATCAATTTACATTCCTGTTAAAATGGTAAGGTTTGTATGGAAGAAAATGGCCTCATGTTTCACTTATATGTATTTAAAAAGGGTATCTTCTTGAGAGTAAGGAGGTACAGGGGAGAGGTTGGAGGGAGATTACTTGGGGAGGTCTGGAAAGAGGAAGGGGAGGGAGAACAGTGGTATAATTTTATTTAAATTAAAACATATCTTACTTTTAAGGCAAAGTGTATGCTGGGATTATAAAGAATGGATTTCCTTTGTCTGAACACTGCCACTCACCCTCCTCACATCTCACATTGAGCTCCTTCTCTTCAAGGGCATAGCGTTAATGGTATCGGCAGCTTTGGTTACTACTAGTGCCCTTATAAAGGAACTCCAGAGAGCTTCTGCACCCCTTGTATTATGTGTTAACTCACTCTATAGAGCATACAGAGAGAAGATGCCATTTATAAATCAGAGAATGCACTTTCACCAGAAACCAATTCTCCTACCCTTTAGAAATGTGAGAGATAAATTTCTGTCCCACCCATAGTGCCCTCACTGGTTGGCAATAGCATGAAAAATAAATTTAAAAAGTGGGTCTGACAGGTGGGAATCTGGATCATGACTCTAATCACAGAAATCAACAAATGGAAAAAAAACTCTCTAAGTGTCCATCAATGGCTGACTAGATAAAGAAAATGTTCATAAACACTGTGGATATTATTCAACTCTAGAGAAAAATAAAATCATATAATTTGTGACAATGTAGATGGAACCATAGGTTACTATATTAAGTGAAATAAACTAGGCACAGAGAGGAAGATGCCACATTATCTCACTCTTATGTGGATATAAACATATTGTTCTTGTATAACCTGAGAGTACAGTGGGTCATTACAGAGATGGGGCAGTCTGATGGGGAGGAAGCAATAGGGAAACTTATTTATAGTCTCAAAGTAAAATTAATATAGAAAGAAAAATTGTGATGTGCTACTATAAAATAGAGTGATCATATATAACAAATATTCATTATATAGTACAGTAAGCTATAAAAACAAATTTGAATTATTTCATCATAACCAATTGGAAATATTTGAGGAGGTCCACATGCTTAGTTTAATTTGGATTCCACACAATGTGAACAGGTATCAAAGCATGAAGTTTACCACATTAGTATTATCACTTCATTTTATGTGTCAACTAATTTGACTATAATTTTAAAACAGACTCACTTGTTGAGGCAGTATTTTGCTCTGGAGTTTTTAACTCATGATTCTTTTGTTTCAGCCTTCCCAATGCTAAGAAAAAAGACATGTGCCTACTTATAAGTTATGATTTTCCCAATTTTTCTTTTATTTTACTCATAAGACACCAATAAAACTTTAAAAAAATCAATTGTTTTAGTCTTTCCACTGGTGAGTCACAATGCTTAGAGTACACTTGGAATATTGGGAAAAATATATAACTGTAAAATAAATGCCTGAACAATGGCACCCAATATGTATTAGAATAAATATCTGAATATTGGTACCCAATATGTATACATAATTAATATTTATGTATCATTATAGTCACTAGTATTCATCTCTTTGGTTGAATCCTATAGTCCTATAATTTCCTTGCTAATCAGTTACTTAAACTAATCAGTTTTCTCTAAGTTGAATTTTTGAAATTTCCTATTTTTTATTTGTTCTCCACACCTAGGTGAATGTAACATAGATGAACTAAGTAGAATTTCTATAACATTATTATTTAGCTTTTATTCTGCCCAAATTGCTAGGCATTGTGCTTAAGAGTTTGTATAAAGTCCTCAATTATTTCTCATATGAATAGGCATCTCTGTTTCATAATTGTAACCTTCATGGTTCAGATCCTTATGTAACTTACAAAAATTACTATGTAGCTGGAGCAAAAGTGGATATTCAAAGAGAAGTATGACTTACCCACAGCCTGTGTGTTTAAAAATTATTTAACCATGTTTATTGAGTATAAATGCATGGTTATCTCCTGCCTGCCAATTCTCGAATAACCACTCAGAGGCTTGATATTAATTGTAAATGCTTGGCACGTAGCTCAGGCTTATTATTAACTAGCTCTTACACTTAAATTACCCATATTTCTTACCTATACTTTGCCATGTGGTTCTTGGATTGTTACCTCATTTTGTACATGTCTTGCTTTCTCAGGGGCTCACTGGCATCCCTCTGACTCCATTGCTCTTTTCCCTTCTACCCATACTTCCTGCCTGGCTACCAGCCAATCAGCTTTATTATTAACAGTGAGAGCAGCACACATTCACAGCATGCAGAAGGACATCCTGCAGCAAGTGGGTGTCACAGTATAGGAAGGAAGGGATTTTTCTCAAAACAAGATGCCCTGTTCGTCAGGATCAATTCCATTTCTCCCCGATTCATTTGGCAATCAGTATGGCCTTTCTTTCACTCTTCATAATTCATTTGTTTACTCATTTAGGTTATGGTTAATAAAAGGAGGTACAGTAGAAAACACACACACACACACACACACACATATACACATGGTTCTTGAGTGTGCATATCAGAAGAAAAGGTTGAGATAAGGAAATTAAGGAATAAGCAATGCACATCCATGAGAGAAAACTGTTCAAAGAGAAAAGAACAGTACGTTCAACTGCTCCTAGGGTGAGTGTGATTCTTAAGTGTTCCAGAAACAACAGCAATTGCATTTGCTGAAGTGGTAGAGATAGAGGGCAGTGAGCTAGTAGAAAAAGAAGGCAAAGACTTAAGATTTGATACAGACCTCAGGGTTTTTTCTTCTGTGTGAGGTTCAAAGTCATGAGCACATTTTAAACAAACAACCAGAAGACAGTATTATCTCTGCCATGAGGAGACTGTTTTAGGTTGTGTGGAAATGAAGGAACTGTAGCAAGGTTGGAAGCAGAGACAGCCCAGAGGGAATGGTCACTTGACTAAGATGGATGGACCCAAGTGGTAAAAAAAAAAAAAAAAAAAAAAGGATGACCTCTGAATAGATTTTGATCCAGTTTGAAAGGATTAGGCTTAAGCCATAAAAGGAAAAGAAAAAAACAAATTAAGAAAAGTTATAGAGCACCACAACAAACATAGTCTTGTGCATTAGAGTGCCAGATGGGTTTTTTTTTTCTTTTTGGAAACAGGGGTGAGCCAGTAGTCCTTGTTTAGACATGTTAGGTTTGATGTTTTCATCATCTGTAACAGCTTGTGATTGTTTCGTACAGTCTGAAGCCTAAGAACGGTTTTGTCATTCTTAAATTTCTTAAATTGTTGAGAAATAAATAAGATTTTGTGGCATGTGAAAATTACATGCTATTAAAGATTCAATTTCAGTAAACTTAGATTTGAACATAGCCAGACTTAACATGTTCAAGTTTTGTTTATGAAAACCTTGTGCTGCAAGAACAAAGTAGAGAAGTTACAGCAATGTTTACACAGTTTACTAAATTGAAAATGTTTACTGTCCCTTTTGTGGAAAAATTTGGAGAGTGTGGGTTTTGATGCTCCATGACAAAATATATAGCTCGAATGTTAGGAAAGTGGTGCAACTTCTGCATCTTTATTGATTAAAAAACAACACCGCACAATGTGTGTTCATTTCTTGAGAGCTTATTTGGAGATTCTAGCAGGGTGCACAGCTACTCACATACCCTTGAGGAAGACCAGTTCCTCCTCTAGTCTGGAAGGTTATCCTCTTCAACCTAGACCTCAGCTTTGGGAGGGATGCACATGGAGCAGTGAGGAAGGAAGTGGACACCCACCTAGCCAGCCATACCAGCCTAATCAATGCTGGCGGTCAATGGGGTGACAGATGTTACAGTCAGATTGCCCTTACATCCCATTCATTTCCTAGAAAACATGATTATACAAATCTATGTGTGAACTGTCATTTGTACGCCAGCTTTTCAGCCAGAAGTAGATTGATTGTAGGAAGAATACAGTTGTATCAGGTAAGGGAAGAGATGTGGTTTCATAAAAGAATCTTTGTTATTTCCCAATTGCATTGTGTAGGGTCTGGTTTATTTCACACAAGGAAGAGCTTTAAGCTCAAGCATGATCACTGCTGCACAGACTGCTTGGCATGCCAGTTTTGCTGTCTGTTCCTGACATTACACAGAATTCTGAGAAGTAGGTTAAAGGAGGACTTTGTTTCCATCCATAGACTTAACACAAAGGAGAAATTCATTACTTCATTTTTATAGAGTTTTTATATTATCTCCCTATACCTTCTATTAGAAGCATAAGGATTGTGCTTATTTGATTTTAGTAAAGTATAAAATATTGGCATTGTATATTAAAACTTCAACCTTCTGTTGATCCAAACTAAATAAGACTGATTATTTGGAAGATTGAAAAATGATCTTCCTTGTATGAGAGTTGTTTCGTGTTCTTCCAGGAATGTTAGTACTCAAGGTTAGACATATAAACTGCAGTCTCCTCTGACCTCTGAATCCATTTTAGCATTATTTTTAGGAACTCATCAGCTCCACATACACAGAATCGCTTTATAGAGTCACCTGTGCACACCTTTGAAATATGTTCAATATGTGAATAGATATTTTCTTTAAGAGCTTTTGCATCCAGTGAAGCTTTTCTCTCCTTGCTATAAAAAGACACATATGGGTGGAGAAATGATGAAATCCCCAGCACAAAGTTAATACCTACAGAGCTCCTCTGGCGGCCCCAAGACTCCTCTAAAGCTGCACAAGTGTGTGAGATCCAGTCTTTGTAAAAATGAGTCAGGGCTTGCTTAGTGACAGGTACAATCTTCGATTTCTTAAGTTATTTTTAACTTTAGAACATGTTTTTGTGAATTTTCTTCTATCGAGCCTTCTTACTGCATAATCATATGAGCAGTTTTTGTAAGAATATAATACGTAATTTGCCTTTTGAATATTTGATAGCACGAAGCAAAAGAGGGAAATGTGCACTCATGCACCACAGTTATTTATTTATTTATTTTTACTTTTCTTTTTCCTTGTAAGCATTACATAAGTTTTAGTAATACCAAATGGATATATTCATATAGTGGTCAAAAGCTGTGAAATACACTCAAATTCTCCATGAATCAGAATGTAGTCAGAATTCATTACTTGTTGTTGATGTATTCTATTGTGTCAATTTTCATTATGATTATTGACAGGGTCATTAGAAGGCTTGCCATTACTATTCACAAGCTACCGTGTGGACATAATGCTTTCCTACTCACCGTAAAGATTAATATGTCTATCTTTATTTCCTTATTTCAGTGATCTATTTAGCTTTCAATTTTAATAGAAGCAAAATTCCATTGATGTTTCATAGCTAAAAATCCCACTGGTAACATTTGATAATTAGGTTTATATGTGTGAAAGAAGTCACGAATCCTACTAACTAGATAGAATGACACATAAAAGTTTAGTAAGTATTAATCAATTTATCTATGCGGGTGATTGTATCATTAATTTATCAGGTAATTGGTAGAGAAGATATAGAATGTAATTGGTCTGTGTCTCTGGGATTTAATAATATGTGAGTGGGAAAAAAACCCATCAGATCATCTGTAATCCATTCATATCACCATCTGTTGTGTACATCTTCATTTTATATATTTTCAAGGCATTTTAGAAACATTTGATTAATTCTTATTAAATTTGGTGATATTTGTAATCTAAGAAATAAAGCTTGCCTGAAGATCAGAGGACAAAGCCAGCCACAGAGTTAAACATAGAGGCCAGGCAGTGGTGGCACACATCTTTAATCCGAGCACTCAGGAGGCATAGATCTCTCTGGACCTCTGAGTTCTAAGCCACCCTGAACTACCTGAGATTGATCCAGTCCAGGAGAGAAACAGAGCCATGCAGTGGTGGCACACACCTTTAACCCCAGTATTTGAGAAGCACACACACCATTAATCCCAGCACTAGGAAGATTGAGACAGGAAGTGATATGGCTGGGCAGAGAGAGTCATATAAGCCCTTTCAGTTGAGGACTCAGAGGGATTCAGTCTGAGGATTCCTTGAGACATGATAGGATGAGGAGTTGGTGAGGTGAGAAGTGGTTGTGGCTTGTTTCCTCTGATCTTTCATCATTTACCTCAATATCTGGCTCCGGTTTTTATTACAAGACCATTTAGGATTCCTGAAACATATGATTTTGTAATAAAATTCTCAAAATGCAATAAGAATCCCAACTTAGTACCAATTTTTAAAAATGTGAGATTTTCTTTTCTGTTTATAACCTCACAAAATAATTTTTTACACGTCAGGGTGCAGCATGGTAAAGCTTTAGAATACTGTTCTTCAAATGGTAGAAGTAGAGGTTTTTGCTGGTTCAGTGCTGCATTTCCTGTCCATCTAGGCTAAATTGGTACATTTCATTGGCACTGTTCTTTTCCCTCTGTTGTTCAGAAATTGCTCTCCCAAATCATATGGACTGACCATGATTACAACGTAGACGTAACGAAGTTTTCAGGAAGTAGAAGGGTCAATGGCAGTGGAGAAAGCAAGAAAAGTTGATGTGCAGGGACAAAGTAGCAAAGAGAAATATCTTAATGCGGTAAACTAGTTGATCAGTAAGATAATCACTTTTAGAGAATGGTGTTCCTGGTTTCTCTGTAAAGACTCCAGTCCTTTAGTACTGTTAGAAGTATGGAGTTGCCAGGAAAGGAGCCGCGTGGGTGTGTGATTTATGCTCATTTGGTGTAAATTTAGGACACAAACCTATACCAAACTGCTCTACATTTTAGAGCCCAATAAAACATGGAGAAGTCTTTCTTTCTCACATAGCTATCTCATTATTCTGCATATTTGCAAACCTCAGTGACTGATCAGTTGTCACAATTACGTCTCACAGAGATTGGTAACCTGGGTGTACACCAAAACAAGGACACAAGGCATGTGAGATAATGCCTGAATCACTAGGAATATCTAGATATTTTAAACAAACAAAAATAGCATTTTTAGATACACCTTGAGACAATGGGAAGTAGAGAGCTGATAATTCAAGTATTTTGCTTATCCAAGTCTCATTTCAAACACTAGAGAAATCCTGTTGTGGCAGCAGACACAGGCTGCCGGAATCTGTAACTACTTCACCAAATCTTACAAACTTTGGCATAAATTGTATCAACCACAAAGATGATGTTACATCTTTTCAGACTGATTCATGTACCATCCTTAAAATTTAGTATAGGATATGATAGGAAGATATTTTCATTGTCATCAGTAATTGAGTTCAAAGGTAGTTTTCTGATGGAAGTGTCAATGGAGTTCCCAAACTCCCCTTTTACACAGTAAGAATCACTTCTCTCTCTCTGCTTTTAAAAGCTGGAACCTCAGTTTAAGACAGCTTGAGCCACCAAGTGAAAGACTGCTCTAAATAAACATTGGAGAAATCTGGGAAATGTGACAGATGGATTATTACATATTTGGGAAAGTAAATGAAACGTGTGTTATGGAAAACCATTCAAATAGTCTAAAATCTCAGTCTGTTGAGATGGATCAGCAGGTAAACGTTCTTACCACACAAGCCTGATAATCCCTTCTAGGAGAGACACCACTGTCAAATGTTGTTAATTTGAGGTCTATGAACACATCATACACAGAGAGACAGACAGACAGACAGGTACACACTCTCTCTCTCTCTCTCTCTCTCTTTCTCTCTCCAATGATTAATGAAATTAGAAGAATCTATAGATCTTCTTGATATACCTAAGCCAGAGTTTGAAGATAATTTCATCTCTGAAAATTATTTGTGGACCAGATTTTGATACGAAGGTAAAATGAGAAAGAGGACTAGAAATATGCAGGCAGGATGGGACAGTTTTGGTAGCAGTAGATAATAAAAAGTGGATGTGCTCCAATCATAACCTATGAGAACAAAAATGCCATTATGAAACCATTATCTTTATTCAGCAAATATACACACCAACATAAAATTAAAAATATTTTTCTTATGTTGATAATACCAGACATTTTCTTTCCTGAATTATTCAAAAATTTTGTTATTATCAAGTTCTGTTTTAACAAGAGCAGAACTAAGTCTTTTTGTCTAAAATATGATATCACAATTATTAAGTCTGGCTTCTGACTTATATGTTATCAATTTGTTCTGATTTGGATATGAAATGACAGCACAAAGGCTGTGGATAAAGGCTTGTATGACAGCTGTAGGCATCATGGGAGGTGGTGGAACTTTCCAGAAATAGGACCTAATGGAAAGAAGTGGGTCCCTGGAGGCATTCACCCAGGTATTTGCCTTCTTCCATACCCTGCTATTCTCAGCTACTTTATTCTCACCGTGTGTATGCCCTTTCTTCACTACAAAGTGAGGCGCTTCCCTCTGCCACATTTTGCCTGCCGTTATCTCCTGCTTCACCATGTCCCCAGAATCAAGAGACACAGGGTGCATAGACTGTGAAACCAGAAGACGCTTCTTCCCTTACATTGTTTCATCAGGTAACATACAGAGATTAAAAGCTAACACATACTTTATAATTACTTTCTTCCACCTAGCTATATGTGTAACACATGAGCATGCGCGCGCACGCGCACACACACACAGACACACACACACATACATTTTGAAACTTATTAACATGTATGTAACTGGCAACAAATACTGAAGGTAAAAGATTACATTCTACGTAAAAAAAAAAAAAAGCGACATTGGGGTGAGAGAGATGGCCCAGCCATGACAAGCACTGTTGTTCTTGCAGAGGAACTGGGTTGGATTTCCAGGACCCACATGGTGATTAACAACCACCTGGAACAGTGTTCTCCTCTGGCTTTCACTGTCACTGCATGCTTGTGGTACACAAAGACACATACAGGCAACATACCCGTACACATAAAATAACAACAATCACGAGCTAAAATCATGCAACTTCAGAAAACATGACTTTACTGTCTATATAGTTTTGATAAGACTATGCTATACTTACTTAAAATAACTCAGGCTAGTTTGAACAAATCTGCATTGAATTGAGAAAATAATATTAGAGAAAGAATAGATTAGGCAAACAACCAATGTTTTGCAACATGAGAAATGAACTTTATGTATTAATGAAGCAAAAAATAGCAATACAGTAACGAGCGTTCATTCCTGAGTTGGAAAGGAAAATCAGGCAGATGTAATTCAGCATGTTGGAACAAAGTCTACTTAGAGAACATGTTTAAGATCGGAGAGGTGAATGTTATTCCAAACAAGATATAAAACCTTTAAATTGATAAAGTAGGGGAAGATTTGATGTTCTTGGTGAGGTTTCATTATAATCTCTCAGTTTTGACAGTTGAATCTTGGAAAGGATCTAGGATCATAGCTACAATCTAGTTGAGCATGTTGTAGTTGTTTATGCAGATGCCAAATTACTCCCACTAAAAGACCTTTCACACCAGTATCATTCTTAAATTTGATATGTGTTGTATATGTTTAGAGAATTATAAATACCTGACTTAGTAACCTCAAGGAGTTTTAACATCTAAACAATGAAATCTGATTATTCCAGTTGACCACCTTTTCTATCATGTGCACTTTACTCTGTGTATAGACATAACTTTAATTATGCCATGATTGAGTTTATTTGAAAGAAAATTTGATAGTGTTTTAAATCATCTATTGTTAAACACAAGCAAATTGTTATGTTTTGATATATTCCAGTGATGGCTTTTATAGGCCATGGTAATGCTATGATGTCAACAGTAAGAAGCGATGACAATGGAGCGCATCCCATGCCCTTGTAATCCTGGAAGAAACCCCCTGGAGATTAGCATAATGTTTAATTCTTTGGGAATCAGAAGAGTCACAGATCTTTCACAGCACATCATGTTTACTGAGGTTAAAGTCACTCTCTGTACACAAGTGGTGTAACTCTACATATATTAATTTCTGCTCCTTAATTTTTACTCAATCATCTCCCCTATCTATACCTCTATCCAAGCAATTACATGAAGACACATGGTTTGAATATGGCTGTTTCCTTAATGAATTTAAATATATGATATGCTTTCTTTATTAAATTACTTAAGGAAAGCAAAAACTTTCAATAACAGATAAGTCCATATCTTTGCATCTACTCCTGTTTTTTTCCTTTTGCTTAGATGTTTCTCCTTTTTTAACCTGTTTTAGAGAAAGAACCATGTGCACTGCTCGCTCTATTCTCCATGGCTCTAGTAGAGTATTATGAACAGTCTGCAGCTCAATAAATACTGTCTTGTTGATGCCATGGTGTCTGGCCCTAAATCTTTGGCGAGTCTTCCCTGCCTACATAACTGCAGGTGCCCGACACCTAATAAATATGGTTTCCTGACGTGTGCCCTGAGTCTTAGAGACACTTCTGGGTATCCAGCCTTAAACTTTACTTTCCATTCTGTTTGTTTCTT
Source organism: Peromyscus eremicus (assembly GCF_949786415.1). NCBI lineage: Eukaryota > Metazoa > Chordata > Mammalia > Rodentia > Cricetidae > Peromyscus > Peromyscus eremicus. The sequence goes on along the minus strand of NC_081433.1, from coordinate 48,628,553 downwards.
CCCAGCACTAAGCCATATGTCCTGTTTCTGGTTTATGATACTATGCTTACTGCCAGAGCATTGGTTATGAAGCTACTGTTCCTTGGTGGTCATATTAACAATTGAAAAACAAAGACACCTTTAAGTGGACACACTAGGCGATGATCTACCATTTCCAATGAGATTTCACCATCTTCAAGCCTCCAAACTGGAGCCTTGGAAGAACACTAAGCACAAGGGTGGCATTCCAGCTAACAATACTTTCTTCATTGTCCCTTAAAGTGTATTTTTTTTTCTTTTTATTTGTCGAAAGGGTCCATTCTCATTTGCTACCACTATTTTACCTTCCCGTGTGGCTATACCCTAGATCACTTGAGAGTGCAACTCAACCGTTTTTCAGCGATTGTTCCCTGGATCCTTGTTATTTCTGGTCTATGTTGCTCTTACTATTTTATGTCTTCTCGTGAAAATGGCTGTTGTGCACATCTCCCTCAGGCTGCTGATCCCCAAACTCACTTTTGTAATTTCAAAATACAAGATACTTCTACTGAAGTTCCTTTGCCTTTCTGTATGGGTGTGTTTATATGAATGTATGTATGTATGTATGTATGTATGTATGTATGTGTATGTGCACTCCAGAGAGAGAAAGAGAGAGACAGGGAGGGGAGAAGAGAAAGAGAGAGAGAGACAGATTGAGAGAGTTTTCTTTTTTCCCTTCTTTTAAATTCACCTATTTATTTTACAATCCGGCCCCAGTCTCCCCATCCCTCAGCCTCCCCTCTTGGTCCCTCTCCCCCATTCACCGCCTGCCTCATACCTCCTCCAATCCCCTCCTCTTTTATCTCCAACCGGGAAAGAGCAGGTCTCTCATGAGTATCAATAAAACATGGTATATCTGATAAGATAAAAAGGTAGATTATTGAATCTACTTTAAAAAGGCAACTACTAATTTTAAATATTTTACATTGGATTGGGTTTTTGTACATTGTATACAAATTATGTATATTGCTACAAATTTGAGATTGATTTTGCTAGAAAATACTGTACATATATATCTAATCTTGTTCAAGTTATTGTACCTATACAGTTCACTTAACAATGTAATACAGTTTTCTAGTCCTTGAAAATTATTACCAACTATTTAAGATAATAAAGAAATGCAGGTTAGTAGTTAGTCATTACAATCGAACTTGTAGTCATATTAGCTATGTTTTCAAGGTCAAACAGAAATAGATTTTAGATAGACAGGTCATCTTCAAATACTTCAGAGATCTACAGAATATGACATTTAAGATGTTTTAATAACATAGATTTTTTTTTCTTTTTTTATGACTATGAGACATGTCTGCTCCTGGCAGCACCAATCTACTTCAGAGATGATGATGGCCATTAAATAATCTTTTTATGGAGTTTATTTTCATTGTGGCAAAAGTTAGCCACTGGGCAAGAAAGTGCCCTCGCCTCGATTGCTGACAGTATGCTGTCCAAAATGGACAAGCAGGACACAAAACAAAGGACTGCTGATTCTTTCCAAGACAAAGTAGGAAAACTTTAGAAAATCCTGCTTCACAGATGAGTCTGTCAGGTATGCTAGGCCTGTAGGCCAAAGATGGATGCCCCAACATTGGGTGCCAGATGTAGGACGAATTGCTAAACGATCTTATTAATAAAAAACCCAGAGCTAGATATTGGGGTGAAAACTGAGAGATCAGAGAAGCAGAAAGAAGCCAGCCACATTCTTACCTTTAAGAAATCCTCAGCCCAGGAAAGAGCTACTTCCTGTATACTCATGCTTGTATGCCTTTCTGTGCTCTGCCATCTTACTTCCTTTCTCTGCCCAGCTTTACTACTTCCTCTTTCCTTCCAGATCCATCACTTCTTGTCTGTCTGTACAGACCTCCAGACCTCTTTCATTAACTAGCACCAGGATTAAGGGCATGTGCCACCACACCTGGCTCTGTTCCCAGTGTGGCCTTGAAGTCACAGAGATCCAGATGAATCTCTGCCTCCCGAATGCTAGGATTAAAGGTGTGTGCTACCACTGTCTGCCTTCTATGTTTAATATAGTGGCTGGCTTCTTCCTCTGATCCCCAGATAAGCTTTATTGCGGTACACAAATAAAATATCACCACACATCAAGTTGCAGTAAGACTAAACACCTCCCCATGAATTAAGCCTGGGCAAGGCAACCCAGTATGAGCAGTAGGGTCCGAAAAGCCAGTAAAAGAGTTGGAGACAACCTGTTCCTGCTGTTAGGAGTCCCATAAGAGGACGCTACACAACTGTAACAAATATGCAGAGGGCCTAGGTCTGTACCATGCATGCTCCCTGGTTGTCCCTTCAGTCTCTGCGAGCCCCTATGAGTCCAGGTGAGTTGATTGTATGAGCCTTCCTGTGGTGTCCTTGACCTCTCTGGCTCCTACACTCCCTTCTTCTCCTACTCTGCAGGATTCTGGAGCTCTGCCTAATGTTTGGCTGTTGGTCTCTGCATCTGCCTCCATCAGTTGCTGGGTGAGCCTCTCCGATGACAATTGGACTAGGCACCAGTCTGGTCACAGGAGACGGTCAGTTCAGGCTACTTATCTGCTGTTGCTAGAAGTCTCAGCTGCAGTCCTCCCCATAGACTGGTGGGAGATTCCCCTGTGCCAGGCTTCTGCCTAGACCCCAAAATGCCACCCCAGGGTCCCCCTCAGCACTCGCCCCTTCTGTTCCCCCCGAACCTGATCTCTCATGTTCCCATCTCTACTTGCCCTCAGTCCATTCACAAAATCTTTTCTATTTCCCCTTTCCAGGGAGATCCGCATGGCCCTTCAGGAACCCTCCTTGTTACCTGTCTATGTTACAATCTTTAGTCTGTGGATTGTAGCATAGTTTTCCAGTATTTTACAGCTAATATGTACTTATGAGTGAATATATATCATGTTTGTGTGGTATTATATTCCCCCAAATATTGTGCATGCTAATAAACTTATCTGGGGTCAGAGACAGAGCAGCCACAATATTAAACATAAAGGATAGGCAGTGGTAGCACATGCCTTTAATCCTAGCATTCCAGAGGCAGAAATCCTTGTGTTCAAGGATACAGACAAGCATGGTGACTCATGCCTTTAATCCCAGAAAGCGAGGCTTTAATCCCAGGAGGTGGTGGTAGAAAACAGAAAGACCAGAAACTAGAAGAATTTGGACTGGTTAAGCATTTGGCTGGTTAAGCATTCAGGCTTCTAGCACAGTTCAGCTGAGACCCATTCGGGATGAGGACTCAGAGGCCTCCAGTCTGAGGAAACAAGACCAGCTGAGGATCCAGCGAGGTGAGGTAGCTGTGGCTTGTTCTGTCTCTCTGATCTACCAGCATTGACCCCAATAACTGGCCTCGGGTTTGATTTTATTAATAAGAACCTTTAAGATTCATGGTACATGTTTGTCTTTATCAGTCTGGGTTACCTCACTCAGGATGATTTTTCTAGTTCCATCCATTCGCATTCAAATTTCCTGGTTTCCTTGTTTTTTACAGCTGACTAATTCTCCACTGTATAAATGTACCACACTTTCTTTATCCATTCCTCGGTAGAGGGACATCTACGTTGTTGATCTCTTTTTGATGTCTTAACTGAATTTCCTCCTCTTACCTCTTCACTTGCTATTGTTCTTACTCTTGTATATCGTCAGTACCCCACTCTCTTGTGAATACCTCAAATCCTTAAAACATTATTGAATATATGCTTGGAGGTCATGTGTATTACCTTGGTTGTATATGATTTGCATATAAAGTGAAAACATCATAAAAGTTAATTGATTCTAGTTTTTTATTATGAAAAACATATAGGCAGTACTTTTAAAGACCTCAACTATAAGATATTCAGGAGTAGGGCATGTCATTCGAGCAAAGTATCAAAAACATCTAGAAGTAACCCAGCTTCAGTGACCTGGGAAACCTGCATGGCTTCACAGTCTGCTTTCATGTCTAGGAAGGGAGTAACTCAGACTTTCTACAGAGAACTTGCAGAGTTCTATGTGAGTAACTGAGATCTAATGTCGAGTTTATAACTCTGTGTAGTTTAGGGTCGAATATGAATGGATTTGATTGTTTGTGCTTTAATATCTGAAAAATGCTCCAGAGAAGCTGCCAGGTAAGATGGAATGAGTGGAATTTCCAAGCCGCTTCACCTATAAAGGAATGATTTCCTTCATAAAGCCCTAGAGCCCTGTCCCTACGTTTCTTCCATAGTGCTTCTTACTTTCAGCCAGTTAACAGATATGTCCAAGGACAATGTACCCTTTCAAGAAGAGAACACACATGCAGTTCATCAAGCTTTGTGACAAACTTAACTACATATGTGCATACATGCACAGAAATATGTAATGGGCAAATTTCAGTTGGCTATCCAGTTACATGAAGAAGGTTCCTATTTAACCGCCAAGCAAATATGTAAATTTTAAAGATCTGATGGTTGTTTTCCAAATGGGTTCTAGGGTGAAGGCACTATAAGGCTAATTTAGTAGTCTTTCAAACAAAGTAACTCAGAGACAATGCCTGGTCAGTGGCTCAGCAAAAAAGTTTCACTTAGACTTGATAGAACGAAAGATTTCATAAATGTGGGCATTTTTTTAAGCGGAGTCAAAATTTTAGAACTTCTTATATCTTTCATTGTGGTGGAAAATTGATCATCTGGGAGAGGCATTAAGTGAAATCAAATCCTTCCTTTTATTGCTGGGGGAGATGCACTGCTTTCATTTCCTCACACATTAGACTTCTCGAAGGTCTTATGCACGAAAGCATATTTTTTGAATTATCCAAAAGGGTCCTGTTATTTTCCTCATTTTAGTTATTAGTCTGAAAATTGCCACCATTCTGGGATCTCTATGACATTTCTGTATTATAGCCAAACCCAAGAGCCAATTTACTTATTAGTGGCAAGTGAGAGAAGAGCAAAGAGACCATAAAGTTGGATAATTTTACATTAGGGTTGGGAGTGGTGCCCAGAATTATCACTTATGCAAGACCTGCATTCTATGTCTTGTAGCTACTATTACCTCAGGAAATTCAGTGAAACACTACCTTTACTTGAATTATCACAGTACATTTTCTGTCTATAAAAAATTAAACATGTATGTTAACTTGATAAATATTTTTCCCTCTGTGGAATGAACTGAAATTTTCTTCCTAATTAAGGCAATTTTGCCCTGTACAGTTCATGTACTCATGAAACTATGTCAGATTAAAAAGAAAAAAAACACTAGGATTTTCTCTCTTCTTCTGATACTATTGATTAAGAACAGTTTGCCAATAAGCCATATATATGCAGGAAGCCAACCCCCCTAACTCAGGTGTATGAAAAAGGCACATGGTGGTTATAATTATGTTGCTCAAGGTACATCATGAGGTCCTGTACTCCACCATCATGGAATCATTCAGTGACCCCTGGAAAACTCCATGGTAATACATCAAAGTGTGCTTTATAGTTTTAAGGCAGCCAAAAAAATTTTTGGGGGAAGATATGGCTTGTTTCTACACTTCCTCACATGCTCCTGGTTTCATTAACTCAAAGATGATGTAAGTAAGTGAGGATATAACATTATGGGAAGGAATTATGGATTATTGCAGCTAATTGAGGAAGCAGATTCTGAGATGTTCATCTTTAAGAAATACGTATGAAAATATGGCATGCTTCTTGAGAAAGTTATTAAGTTGCTCCCAAACCAATTGAATTCCAAGAAACATGTGGCACCTCACAATCATCTGTAACTCCAGTCCAAGAGATCTGACACTCTCTTCCTGGCTTCTGCATGCATGTGGTATACAGTTATACATATAGCAAAACACTGTGTGTGTGTGTGTGTGTGTGTGTGTGTGTGTGTGTGAATTTTGTTTTAAAAAGCAGTTGAAATATAAGAATGTATTGCCCATCTGTATTTGAGTAGCAATCTGAGAACAAGAAAATAAAGCCATGTCTGATATTCATCTTTGAGTAATTGATTTAAAAATAAAGAGCATCAATCATTTATCTTGAATCATAGTTTAACTTTGAATCTAGGCAATGTTTCTAAATATATGGCCAACATAGTGTCTAAGATCCACCTGTCTGCCTTCCCTACATAAGGAGTATAAGTGCTGTTCTGTGTGACATTTTTTTTACATGGATGCTGGGACTCAAACTCAGTTCTTCATCTTTACCAACTGAGCCACTTCCCAATCCCCGTATGTCCCTCCCCCTCTTTTTTTTTTTTCTGAAAAACATAGTCATTATGTCCGCTGGAGCTCCAGGTACAATAACCTCACTTCTAGCTAAAAGGGTGAGGGAAAGAAAGTATTTAAAGGGATTATTTTCCTGAATAATTTACTCAAAAGGATTTCCTGAGAATCCTAAAACAGTATTTTATACTGGTTAAATCTACTTCCCTCTTACTATTTGAGTGTTTGTGTCCTCACAAAGTTCATCTGTGAAAATCCTAATCTGCCAGAGAGGGTTAGGGTTTGGGGCCTTCAGGACGCGACAATCCCTTCAAAATCAGGGACAATGTTCTCTGTCCATCACTCTAGCCTTTGTGTATAGTGAAAGATACTTGTGATCGACTCCCAGGTTGCAGCCGAGAGCACAGAAAGATTTGTTACCAGTTTGTTGAAGATCAAAGTTTTCCTTGTCCCAGATGTCAGTGTTTTGTGTTGCTCAGGCATATGTAGCTTAGGCCTCTCATGTTCGGAGAAAGGCAACTTTGATAAACCCAATTAAGAGCAAGAATTGACTGTCAAAAAGGAGTCTGCAATCAAATGCTTAAAAACATCTGTACATATAAAAGTACGATCCTTAATTCATCATCATTCCATGAAAACTTATTATTTTAAATGTATTTGGACCCCATATTCCTGACATGTCAGGTACTAAGGGATTATGTTACTACACATTGCTTGTCAATTCAAATGAGTCTTGAAAATTGATGTGAAGTATCTATAATGCCTGTGGTTTGGGTCATTTCCTGGGTAGTAATAAAATAGTGGGCTTAATGGCCCTTGGCATTTCCATTCTTTAGGGTTATTTATTCGAGATAAGTGGCCAGAGGTGAAGTCATTATTACTTAATTAGTATACTTTTAAAAAATTCTGCTGATGATCTGAGAATAGAATGGCATGATTTGGAATCCTGGGCTTTTTAATTTTTATCCAACACTGGTAGACTTGATATTTAAAGAAACATTATCTTCTTGGTAGAGGCTAAGTTTTGTTTTGTCTTCCATGTGTGGCTCATGAAGAGGTATTACAGACTGAGACCACTTGACCATTTTGTTCTGTACAGTTATGTATGTCTCTAAGTGTAAGTGTTTAATGTGATCAAGCCATATATTTTTAAAAGCATAATATTTATTTAGTGTGGAACTTAAAATAGTACTCATACATTTCTTATCATTTAAAATCCTCTTGGAAAAGTAGAAGTAAATACGTTGATTTTGAAATGTAAATATGGTTTTAAAAAGCTTCCTATACTGGATATATAAATGTATATTTAATTTTAGTTATTAATATAATTATAACATATGAGTTACAAATTATATTGGGTTTTACAAGCCATACTTAAATTTCATTGCATAAATTGTAAAACAAATATTGAAAATTTCAGTCACAATTAGAAATTGCTTGAAAGCTGCCTGCTTTCATATTTGATCACCCTTCATTATGTCATAAAGCACCACACTTTGTGAAACTATTGCACTATTCATCAAGTGTCAGCACAAACTTTACAAGAGTTCACAATCCCAAACAAGACTACCATTTCTTTAGCTGTGATCCCTAAATTTAGAAGACCTCAGGTCACTGGTACTCCTAGCTTCAAAATAGGGAGTTCCCATAATTTCCTCATGTTTGTCCCAAAAAACTCAGAGAAACACTATGCTAGTGAAGATAGTTTCACTCTGAAGGATTCAGATAGATCAGAGCAAGTCCAGAGAAGACACCCATATGAAAGGTTAAGAGACTCACCAAACATAGGTCTACTTTCCTGTCTGCACTTTGATCGGTATGAATCATACTCCCAATGCCCTCTCATACATTGAAGACCTCACTAATTTGGAAGCTCCAACATATAAAATTGTTACTGATGCTTAATTATGTGTGCATGATTGATTGTGTTATTGGTCATACTACTGGGCCCATCCTCCGTCTTCCGTCCTCTGTCTTCAAGAAGTCACTTGACTGATGCCACCTAGCTCTAAAGTTCAAATCTCTACTCTCCTTGCTGGTGTTTTAAGGTGATCTGCTTCTGGCTTGAGTCACATCTTTAGCATCGACTCATTCATGATTGAAAGACCCACCATGAATAAAAGAAGATATACAACCAAAGATATAGAATTGATTTACTAAGACTAAGTAAAGACAAGGACTAGTAAAATTCCTTGCTGTATAACACATGTTCCACAAATATTTAATCATTACATTACAGCAACTATCTGATAGGCATTTGATTGGAAATTGTGTATTTTTGAAATGGAGACCATAGAAACGTGCTCATTTTATGATCCCATCTCAACTCAAAGTCTGCTCTATTTATGTGTGCACCTATGTAGGACTTCAGATTTGTTCCACTTTACTTGATACTATATTTTGCCAGCCTAGTTAGAGTTCATGTATAATTCAGGCTTAAAAAGATTAAACATTTTGATTGATTTCCTCCAACTAGGGAGGGATAGTGCTCCAATTTGATCCATTCCCTCTTCCACAGTGACTACATACTAACTCTCTTTATAAGGAAATAACAATAACAATAACAAAGACCAGACCATACGGGATAGAAATCTTATGTTACAGAAGAAGAAATTTTCCTCTTCAAAGGACATTTTGGCTTGAGTTTCTTAAAAAATTCACTAATAAAATTAACACCTTTCTATTTCCTGGAAAAATTTATAGTCATTTATAGATTGTTAGAAAACCAAAACACAAAATAAAAGTAATTGTTGATGCAAAAGAGAACAAATGACAGCTAGAGTGTGAGAACAAATACTGATCTCCTATTTGTAGGAGATTAAGCATAGTTTAACCACCATCTAAATCAGTGCATAGGCTTCTCAAACAACTAAAAGTAACAACAGTCATATGACCCAACCTGTGGCATTATTGAGCACAGCAAAGGTCTCTACATCCTGCTATAGAGATACCTGCTCATCTACACACACTGCTTTTCTAGTGACAATAGCCATTAAATGGAATCAGCATGGATGACACAAGAATGGGTAATGATAATGTGAAATATACACATGAATGGAATTTTGTTCAACACAAAGAATGAAAATATGAACATTTTAGAAAATGGGTCACAAAGACAACTGCTACATGTTCTGTCTCATACCTTCTAATCATTAAACATTGATATTTATATGGAAATAAATGTAAGTAAAGAAATTAGAAAGAGGTCAATTTGACGAGAAAAAAAGAGGCAAGGTGATAAGAAACACAAAAAGAGTAAAGGAGAAGGGAGAAAATGGGTTGAAATCCTATAGCATGGAGAAAGGGGCTCTGAGAGATGAGAACAGAGAGTATCAACCAAAATGAAATGTATTTGAAAGTGTAGCATAGACATCTATTATTCCTGAGATAATTTCAAGTCTTTCATTTTTTTTCTCATTAGTTTTCATTCTGCACCTACAGATGACAAAAGATTGCTCCAAATCACCTCCTATCTACAATATGAAGGTATTGTCTCTCATTCTGTGAACCACTCACTTTAAAGTGATGTGCCTCCTGATCTGTCAATGAAATTAATGGCAGAATTAAGAGTAGAGTTCAAGTCATTATAGGCTGAACGGGTTATTTAATCCGAGTTCCTCAATCTTTTCCTGATTGTAAATCCTGAATGTGAATGTGCTTTCCTGTGCGATGCATTGCATGGCTTTCCTCCCAGCAAGATAGCTCTGTGTTTCCCCCTTTCCTTATTATCTATTTTGAATAGCCAGAAAAAAAACCCGTTACTGCTCATTTGCTAATGTCATATAAAACAGACAGAGAGTCAGATAGATAGACAGACACAGAGGCAGATAGACACAGAGGCACACACATACACACATGCACATACTTGTGCACACGCACACACACATGTGTGTGCATACACAGTTGGGACTCAGGTTTTCTAACAGTTGTGGGAAGGCATATTTAATACATCAACCAGCAAAGAGTGGCAACTCTTACTCCTTTAAACTGATACAGTTTCAAAGAGTAGGCACGTCTGTGACTGCCCTAAAATATAGTTAAGTCACTCTCCTGATCTCAGTCAAGTTAACAGGTTTCCCGCTGATGGTAAGAAATTCTTCAGACCGCTCTGCTTTTCAGATATCTTATCAGGGCTGAAGCTGCTTGTGCTGTGATGCTGCTTCCTCTTCCTCTTCGTCTTCCTCTTTGTCTTTATCTTCGTCTTCCTCTTCTGTTGCTGCTGCTCTCAACCCCTGGGCTGTTCTAACACAACCTCTTCCCATTTCCATCTGAAGTCCAGATCTGTTCCACAAATAGGAAGTGAGGGAGCAGAGCAGTTATGCACATATGGGTGAGAGTTTGCGGTTTTACCTTTTCTCTTTGCCAACCATACTCATGCAGTCCATATTCAAGTACACACTTTCAAGACTTAGATGCACACACACACACACACACACACACACACACACACACACACACAACCACACACCATGCTCTAGAGGAGGACCAAGCATCCAAGACTATAAGATCAGCACAAACTATACTTTTTTTTTTTTTTAAAGATACAAGGTTGGATGTCCATCTGGTTGAAGCTGGGTGGGAGTTGTGAATATGATCAAAATACTCCACAAATATTCTCAAGCAACTAATAAAACCTGAGAAAACACACAGCAGTTATGCATATGTTATGTGATAAGAACATATTTCCAATTATAAAGTACTAATTGATGTAGGATTCATTTTTCTAAGTGATTCTGTTTGGTCATGAGACTTCCAAGATAGCTTCACAGAAACCATTGGGGTTGCCCGTCTTTTATAAAAATTCTGAAAATGAGAAATTTATCATAACAGGAGGCAGAAAAAAATCTCAAGTTGAGAGATTTTCCCTAAATTAGTAGACATCTTTCTCTTTTATAAAAATAAATAGGACCATCAGTTGTTAGCAATGTTTCATTTTGAAGATACAGCATGGAATTTGCCACCAATATACTGATCTCATGTCACTGAAGTTAATTGCTGTAGGATTGTCATAAAGACAGCAAGGAAGACAAGTATTTCCCAGGTTCCAAAAAAGAAACTCCCCACTAAGAAATATATAAAAGAAATAGAGGAATACATGAAAGAGTATTGCTTAGAAAACAATGTACGAAATAAGGCTATGTTCAGTTACCTTCTTTTCTGTGTTCTTTTTGTCTTCATAATCAGATGTTGAAACTACACTATACTCATAAGAGATGAAAGAACAGCCCTTTCATAAGCTATTCTTGTTGGGAGTTAATACCAGCCATTGTTTTCTATCAGCTTTCACTAATGGTCTCACTACACTTTAATTACTGAAATATTTTCAGTAAAACAAATATTCCCTAGAATGTCAAATGAATACAGACTGTAGAATACTTTGTGTTCTCTTGTTATATATTCAGTGTATTTTGTACATGTGTTTAGTTGTTTGGGGAATACAATATAATGAAAAATAGAAGTTGAGAGTGTGTGTGTTGTTATCGTACAGATGTGAAGTAGGAAAATAACATGCTGCCTTTTCACCCTTGACTTACTGTGCACCCCAATAAACTTATCTGGGGGTCAGAGACAGAATAGCCACTATATTAAACATAGGTTTAGGCAGTGGTAGCACACACCTTTAATCCTAGCATTCCAGAGGCAGAGATCCACACTGGAAACAGCCAGGCATGGTAACACATGCCTTTAATACCACGAAGTGATGGCAGAAAGCAGAAGGGTATATAAGGCATGAGGACCAGGAACTAGAGCCTTTTTAAGCATTTAGCTTTTAGCAGCAGTTCAGTTGAGATCCATTTGGATGAGGATTTAGAGGCTTTCAGTCTGAGGAAGCAAGATCAGCTGAGGAATTGGCAAGGTGAGGTTAGCTGTGGTTTGTTCTGTTTCTCTGATCTTTCAGCATTCACCCCAATATCTGGCTCCCATGTTTTTCATTAATAAGACCCTTTAAGATTTGTGCTATATCTTACCTTAAGGTAGAGAACAGTCTAGTATAAGTCAGTAGAGAAAGAATACAAGGTATTATAGGATATGCATACTTGTGTTCATGTTCAGCTGCCATGTGGTCTACACAGGTTACTTAAATTATATCAACCTCATGATTTTGCATTGCTAATTATTTGTTCCTTAAAGGCCTGGCCCTTATCTTCACCAACAGAAATGTAGACATCATGAACCATTGCAATATACTGGTTAAGAGTATTTTTCTCATAAAATATTCTTCTAGATTTTGTCATCCTGAAGGGTGTCGTTTGTGTTCATGTTTTGAGCATGGACTGCTTGTACAAATGAATAGAAAATGATAACTTAGAAGAAAGGTAATTCCAACTGTTAGGAAGTGTTGTTTTTCTTAAAAGAACCGGGACATAACAGTATGGATGTGCACTTAACTCAAGTACTAGCTCTTAAGGTTTTAATTTTGTTCTATGAGTGTGTGTGTGTGTGTGTGTGTGTGTGTGTGTGTGTGTGTGTGTGTGTTTGCATGCTGGGTATTGACTAGGTCTTTACACATGCCAGACAGATGCTTTGCTGTTAAGCCATAGCCATGTCTTCAGTCAAGATATTGGTGTTAAAGGTTGTTCTTCAATGAAAGGAATCAAGACTTTAGGAGACACATCTGGTTTCATGGTTGGGGCAAGCACAGTACAAGACAAGCATAGAAAAATCTGTTAGACCAAAAACAATAATTATAATACTACAGCCAAACAACAAAAAAATGCTAAGAGGATATTTTACCATGGCAAATGCACAAAACAACCAGCTTTTAAAAGATATTTCAATCAAATATGGAAAGTTTCATATCCCAATTAGTAATTATAAAAAGTACCTAATAACTTTCTGAATAAATTATTTCACAGATTTACATTTATATAATTATTGATGCTGTTGCATTAAAACTCATAGAACAAAATGAGTACCCATGAGTCAATTTGGTGAAAGCAAACAATTGAAGAGTCATATTCTATTTTTGGCATAATAAGTATTAGAAAAATAAGATAAAATGTTGAATATAATTTGTACACATTAGATTCTAAATACCTCTCCAAGCATTAATTTATTAAAATTATGCACCATCATTTTGGTGTATTTTTAATAAATTCAAATTAAATATATGAAATATTAATGATGAATGACTCAAAAAGCCAATATAAAATTATTTCTAAATATACTTCTTTGAACATCCTTGAAATTAATAAAGTTATACACTTTCTATCCTCATATATAATTTGATAACCTCTAAAAATATATGCTGTTTTTATTTATTAGTGAACAGTAGGGAAATAATAAAAACCACAATGCAATTATTTCATAACAGCAGTAAATGAAACTTTCCTTAAAAGACTTTTCAGCTACTCCTGAAATAAAAGTAAATTGCCCAACTGAACATCTGTTGGCTCATACTTTAATAACATATCAACTTTCACTCTGATTGAGTGAATACTGAAACTTTTGGTATATGGATAACTAAAATTGTTTTAAATATTAAACGCATCCTTTTATCCCAGCCCCCAACTCCAGCAGGCATTCTCTGGCAACCCTCCAGCCAAGACTTCCAGGGAATCAAGGATGTGAGCAAATCAGGAAGGTGAGCTTCAGACCTTCACTCTCTCTCTTCTCCTCCATATCCAATCCCCAGTCTTATGCTCAGCTCTGTAGCAGACTACATGTTGTGACCAATCATCATTCTCTGTCCCCATTCCCAGACAACTAAGCAGATCCTGATGGAACATCCTGTTTTCCTCCTTTCTGTGGACCTCTTCATAACCTCTTCTAGTCCCTCCCCATTCCTAAGTGTCAGTTCCCAATACCTAGAAAGTCATTTTACCAGCAACCTCTAGTGACCAAACCTATCAGGATCCCATAAGAATTTCCTACCAGGCAAACATTTACCACAGACACTGAGGAAATTCAGAAAACCATAAGAACATACTTTAAAACAGAGCAATGCACAAAAATGGAAAATCTAAAACAAATTTATAAGTTTTTTGATACTTACCTTGTACCAAAGTTAAATTAAGATCAGATAAGCAACGCTTAATAAAAATAGAAGTCATTAAAAGTCTACCAACCAAAAGAAAAAATTAAAAGCCCATGGCCAGATAGTTTCAGTGTAGAAATCTTACAGATTTTTAAAGAACAGTTAATGCCTCAAACATTGCCCAGTTTGTCTTAGGAGGCCGCAGTTACTCTAATATCCAAACCACATAAAAACCAACAAAGTAAGAGAATTAGAGACCAATTTCTCTTATGAACAGAGATGCAAAGTTTCTTCAACATAATACTTGCAGACTAAATTTAAGAACATAATCAAAATATCATCCATCAAGATCAAGTAGGTACTATCCAGGAGATGAAGAGATGTTTCAACATACAATAACCGATAAAAATAATCGACCATATTAAAAAGACTGAAAGTCTAAAACATCATGATCACCTCATTAGATGCAGAAAAGGCCAGTGACAAAATCCAATGTCCCTTTATGGTAAAGTTCCCAGAGTTATTAGGGATAAAAGAAATGCAATTCAACATAATAAAGGCAGTTTCTATCAAGCGCATAGCCAACATCAATTTAAATGGACTCAAAGCAATTCCACTAAATTCGGTAAAAAGAAAAGGTTGTCCACTCTCTCCATACCTTTTCAATATAGTACTTGAAATTTTAGCTAAAACAATATGAAAACTGAAGGAGAACATGGGAATACTAATTGCAAAGGAAGAAGTCTTAAGTGTCTTTATTTGAAGATGATATGATAGTATACACTAATGACTGGAAAAAATTCACTGGAAAAATTCTACTGGTGCTAAACATTTTATACAAAGTAATTAGATATAAAATGAACTAAAAAAATCAATATAAAATCAATATCCCACTTATATACAAATGACAAACAGACTGAGAAAAAATCAGTGAAGCAACATGTGGTGGTATTGTGTTCCCCAAAATATTGTGCACCCTAATAAACTTATCTGGGGTCAGAGAACAGGACAACCACAATATTAAACATAGAGGATAGGTAGTGGTAGCACACACCTTTAATCCCAGCATTCCAGAGGCAGAAATCCCTCTGGATCTCTGTGAGTTCAAGGCCACATTGGAAACAGCCAGGCATGGTGACACATGCCTTTAATCCCAAGAAGTGAGCTTTTAATACCAGGGAGTGATGGCAACAACAAAGATATATAAGGCATGAAAACCAGGAACTAGAAACATTTGGCTGGTTAAGCTTTCAGGCTTTCGAGCAGCAGTTCAGCTGAGATTCATTCTGGATGAGGACTCAGAGGCATCCAGTCTGAGGAAACAGGATCAGCTGAGAAATTGGCAAGGTGAGGTAGCTGTGGCTTGTTCTGCTTCTCTGATTTTCCAGCATTCACCCCAATACCAGGCCCTGAGTTTGTTTTTATGAATAAGAACTGTTAAGATTCATGCTACAGCAACACCTTTCATGACAACTTCAAATAGTATAAAATATTTTGGGGTAACAAACCAATTAAGTGAAAGACTTGAATGCTGAAAATTTTAAGATGTTGAAAAAAGCAATTGAAAGAAATATCAGATGAAAAGAACTCCCATGCTCATGGATTAGTAGGATTAATATGGTAAAAATGGCCATCCTACCAAAATCAACCTACAGGTACAATGCAATTCCCAACAAAATTGCAACATAATTCTTCACAGATCTTGAAAGCACAATTTTCAGCTTCATGTGGAAACAGAAAAAGGCCAGGATACCTAAAACAATCTGGTATAATAAAAGAACTGCTGGAAGTATCACCATCCCAGATTTCAAGTTGTATTACAGAGCTTTAGTAATAAAAA
Organism: Peromyscus eremicus; assembly: GCF_949786415.1. Classification (NCBI taxonomy): domain Eukaryota; kingdom Metazoa; phylum Chordata; class Mammalia; order Rodentia; family Cricetidae; genus Peromyscus; species Peromyscus eremicus. The sequence continues at coordinate 48,612,566 of NC_081433.1, read as the reverse complement.
CACATGGTATTGGTAGGAAATCAGAAATGTTGATTAGTGGAACCGAATTGAAGACACACACACACAAATCCACACACCTATGGACTCCTGATGTTTGATAAAGAAGACAGCATTACATACTGGAAAAAAGACAACATCTTCAACAAATGTTGATCAAATTGGATTGCTGCACATAGAAGAATCCAAATATATCCATACTTATCACCTTGCACAAAAGTTAATTCCAATTGATCAAAGACTTCATCATAAAACCACATACATTGAACTTGATAGAGGGTAAAGTGGGGAACAGCCTTGAACTCATTGGTCAGGAAAAGACCTGAACAAAATACCATGATCAACAACTATTAAATGCATCTCATGAAACTGAAAAGCTTCTATATGGCAAAGGATACCATCATTCAGACAAAGCAGTAGCCTACATAAAGGCATAAGATAATTACCAAATGTACATTTCTAGAGGGCTAATATCCAAAATATATAAAGAACACAAAAAAACGAGATATCAAGAAACAAATAACCCAATTAAAAATGGGATACAGATCTAAACTGATATTTCTAGAAATAGGAAACTCAAATGTTAGTCACACAAATACAACTGAAAACTTCTTTGAGATTTATCCTACATCAATCAGAATGGCTCAGAATAATAAAACATCAGCTTATGCTGATGAGGATTTGGAGTAAGGAGAACTCCATTGTTGGTGTGAGTATAAACTGGTACAGATACTATGGAATTCAATGTGGCAGTTTCTAAGTAAATGGAAATCAACCTCCCTCAAGATCCAGCTATACCACTCTTTGTCTAACACCCAAAGTATGTTTTATTCTACCATAGAAGCTCTTGCTCATCCATATTCACTGTTGCTCTATCCTGTAGTCTGAAGGTTTCTCAGGTCCCACCAAGCCCCAGCAGTTCCATGGCCTGCTTACAGAATAATCACTCAGAAGCTTATATTAATTATAACTGCTAAGCCATTTGCTCAGGCTTATTACTGACTAGCTCTTACACTTAAATTACACTTAAACTAATAATTCTTACCTTTGTTTAGCCATGTGGCTTGGTACCTTTTCTCAGTTCTGCCTTGTCGTCTTGCTTCTTCTATGTCTGGCTGGCGACTCCTGACTCAGCTCTTCCTTTTCTCAGAATCCTCACCTGCTTGCCCTGCCTATACTTCTTATCTGGTTACTGGCCAATCAGTATTTCATTTATCAACCAATCTGAGCAACATATATTCACAGCATACAGAAAGATATCCCACAGCACTATCTATAGTAGACAGAAATTAGAAACAACCTAGATATTCCTCTAGAGAAAAACGGATAAAGAATATGTGTTACATTTACATAATGGAGTATTACTCAACTGTAAAACAAAACAAGACAAAACAAAATGAAAAAACCCGAGACCATTGAAATTCAAAGGGAAAAGGATGGAAATAGGGGGAAAATGACCTGAGTAATGTAATTCAGACACAGAAACTCAAATATGCTATATATTTGCTTATATGTGGGTATTAGCTATCACGTCAGTGATAACTAAAGTACAATCTGTAGACCCACAGATGTTAGGTATAGAGCAAGGGACTAGGTGGCGACAGAATTATCTCCCTACAATAGGAAAATAGAATAGATTTGGATGCATGGGCATGGGACTGGATCTGAAGGATCAAATGGAGAGTTTGGAGGGAGGAGGGGTTATATACAGGAAAAGAGAGGTAAAATCAAGGAGCATTTGAGTGGTAGTCTGGAAACATAATACAGTAGAAGCTTTACTAAATATATACAATTAAAAAGGCAATCCAAATGAAATTGCCAAATAATGTGGGAGACTGAACCTCAACTGCCTATCTCTTGTCACCAAATGAAGCTCCAATTAATAGTATTGGGTTATATCTGATTGAGATATTTATGAAAGGGGATCCTTGGGAATCCCCAAAGAATTCAGACTTTTGCCAAGACTATCAGTTGCTCTTCACAAACTGACTCAAGTTCCCATAGCTGAAGACAACATCTACACAACTCATCAAATATGGAGAAGCTGAGCTGGTGATTACATAGAGCCTTCTAGCTCTTTATGCTATCAAAGGAGAAACATAAACATCAAACTGGCCACAAAAACCTTTGATCTATAATGGTGTCCTGCCTATTAGACAGACTAGTGCAGTAGTGGCATGAGGCTTGTGGGAGTAATCAACCAATATCTGATTTGGCTGAAGACCCATTCCACAAGATGGAGTTCATACCAAATACTACTTTGGTAACTGTATTAGTCAGGGTTTTCTAGGGTAACAGAGCTTCCAGAGTGAATCCATATATATAGAAAGGTATTTATTAGAAGGAGGTACAGGCTGTGGCTCAGCTTATCCAACAATGGCTGCCGATGAACAGAAAGTCCAAGCATCCAGTAGTTGTTAAGTTCACAAGGCTGGATGTATTGGATGGTCTTCAGTAAGTATATGCCAGCATCCTGAAGAAGTAGGCTATAATACCAGAAAAGGAATGGGTATGCTAGTGAGGGCAAGAACATGCAGGCAAAGAAAGACTTCCTTCTTCCATGTCCTTTATATAAACTTACAGCAGAAGGTGTGGCCCAGATTAGAGGTGGGTCTTCCAACCTCAAAAGATCTGGTTTAAAGGTTTGTTTTCCAACCTCAAAGATCCAGATTAGAAGTAGATCATACTGTTTCAAATGATTAAGCAAATAACCCTTACAGGTATGCCCGGATATTTGAGTATTTTAGGTAATACTAGATGTAGTCAAGCTGACAACCAAGAAAAGCCATCATAGTGTTCAAGAAGCTAAGACTAAATAACCCAGGGACCTAGAGTAAAACCAAATATCACAGTTATAAAAACAAAAGAAAAAGGTAGCAAAAAGATGACATCTAATGACATTCTGTACTCATTGACCAATGCCTTGCTCCGTCATCATCAGAGAAGCTTCCTCCTGCAGCAGATGGGAACAAATGTAGAGACCGAAGTCAGACATTATGCAGCAATTGAGAGACCTTGAAACACTCAGTCCTAATAGAGATATCTCCATCAAATTTCTCCCCCTGGAAACCTGAGAAAGATAAGGCAAGAAAAAGTGTAATGGCCATAGGGGATGGAGTATATCAAGGACACATAGTCTTTTAAATCAACATGATTGATTAATGAACATTTGAAATCACACAGACTGAAGCAGCATGCTCAGGATCTGCAAGGGTCTGCACCAGATGGGGTCCCAAAGATGAAAGATGTGGACACATGTCCCTATCCTTAACCCAGAAGCAATCTACTGTAGTATGAATTGTTAGAAGGTTTTATTAAAAAAAACAAACCCAGAACCAGATATTGTGAACATTGAAAGTTCAGAGAAACAGAACAAGCCACATCCAACCTTACCTGGTCAATTTTTTAGCTGATCTTGTTTTTTTAGACTGGAAGCCTCTGAGTCCTCATCTAAATGGATCTCAGTTGAATTATTGTTAAAAGCCTAAAAGCTTAACAAGGCTCTAGTTTTTGGTCTTTATGTCTTACATACCTTTTTGTTTTTTGTCATCACTTTTTGGGATTAAAGGTGTGTGTCACTATGTCTGGCTGTTTTTAGTGTGGCTTTGAACTCACAGAGATCCAGACGGATCTTTACCTCCGGAATGTTAGGATTAAAGACGTGTTACCATTGCCTAAACCTATGTTTATTATAGTGGCTGTTCTGTTCTCTGACCCCAGATAAGTTTATTAGGATGTACAATATATTGGGGAACACAATATCACCACATATCCGCTTTTTTGTCTAAAATTTAAAAACTTAGAACTAATACAAGAAAAACTATATCCAATAAGTATATAAAATATATACAGTCAAGAATTACATTAACAATGTCTAGTCCATTAACATTTGACAAATTCAGACAAAAAACTTTATTTCTTAGCCTATTTTGATGAGTCTGATACAAAATTTGTATATAATATTTAAAAAAACCTGATCCAGTGTAAAATACTTAAAACAAGTAGTTTCTTTTTTAAAGTATGTTCAATAACCTACCTTTTTTTAATCATATCCATATTATCTCTTTTTTCTTTTCTGAGTAAATTCAACAATCTACCTTTTTCATTTCTATATCTTCTCTTTTATCATTTTAGAGTAGATTCAATAATCTACCCTTTTATCCTATTATCTTTATATTCTTTTTTAGAATAGATTCAATGATCTACCTCATATCTATATCCTTTTTTTAAAACAGAAATGCTGAATCTAATCTCTTTGTTTAGCTTTTTTTGACTATTAACAATTAACAAGTTGTAACCAACCATCATAAACAATGACAATATCCATAACTCAAACGACCAAAAAACACCCATCCCACCTCTTGGGAATGTGGGTGTCATGTTTTTAAAATTACTTCCTGCTTTCTGTGGGCAAAGACGTCTCTAGGGGATCCTGAAAAGAAAAATTTTGAGTTAATTTTTAAGTCTTGTATCATTGTCTAGTCTATACATAATGAGAAAGTGTGGGGCTTGTCTCAAGTTATTGTTTGAGTAGTTTGTCAGGCTGGATTATTTTAGCTAGCCATCTCGAAATTGTCCTGAACAATATACAGTAGAAATCCACTTGTAAATGAAAATATAGTTTCTTCCAAGGGCATATCAATTGGGAAACAAACTAGTCTTAAGGGTAGGCCATTTGTCCAGTAATAGATGGCCAACAGAAAATGAACTCAATGGAATCTTTGAAGGTTCCTTGTCTCATAATGACATGTCAGGGCTTTTTAAAAAATATTTTATATTAATTTTATAATATATCTTTATATCAAATACATACAATATATATAATTTATATTAAATATGTCATATACATATACATATATAAATTTCTTCTCTCTTTTTTAACATACCAGTCCTTTGTGTTTATATTATGGCTTCCATTCAAGTGTTTTTATTGGGTTCCTGAATGTGTGAATGCGTGAGTCTGTGTCAGTGGCTCTCATCCAGTGGGTCAGGACCCCTCTGGGGAGTTGAACGACCCTTTCCTAGGGGTTGCCTAAGACTACCAGAAAACACAATATTTATATTATGATTCACCACAGTAGTAAAATTACAGTTATCAAGTAGCAATGAAAATAATTTTATTGTTGGGAGTCACCACAGCTTGAGGAATTGTACTAAAGGGTCACAGCATTATGAGGTTGAGAACCACTGGTATATTCAGTTTTTTTGTGCCTTCTCTTGAACTTTTTCTGCTGTTACTTTGCTTTGTCAAATTCTATTGTGTTAGTTTTTGTTTTATCTTATGAAATTATATTATGTTGTATTATTATCATTTAGAATCCTGTTCGTTTTCTAATGAGAGACAGAAAGGGAATGGATCAAAATGAGAGCTGATGGCTGGAGGAAGTGGGATTAGTAGAGGGAGGGGAAACTTTGATCAGGACATACTATGTGGAAAAAAATCTATTTTCAATAAGATGGGGAAAAAGAGAAGAGATTCAAATTTTTCTATACCTTGTAGAGAAGTCATGGCAATTCTTTTTTCCAAATAAGTATTGTGTACCAAATTTCCAAATGTATTTCTGGGCCTCATGTTCTCTTTCCTAGCCCACTCTCCAGTACTGTGTTGCATTATTATTGTACAAGATTTTACTATCAGAGAATGAGTACTGTTCCATTTATACTTCCTCAAAATTTTCTGCCATAAATATTTGATCCATCATCCTCTTGTTGGCTATTTTGTCACTGTAATTTGCCTATTGTCTATTATATTTTATATCTAACTGTTTTTACTATTAAAACACTACTAATTTTTATTGGATAATTTATATTCAGGATGCGAAGGAGAAAGAGAATAGACATCACAGGTGGAGGGGGAGAGGTCTGGATGGGCTATAGGCATGGAAACAGGGGGATCAGGTGTGGGGAGGATGGAGGGAGAGAGTACTAGGAAAGAAAACTTGAATTAAGGGCATCTCTAGGATGAGCTAGACACCCAGTGCAATGGAAACTCTCAGGAATTTATAAGGGTGACTCTAGCTAAAACTCCTAGCAATGGGAGCTATAGAGCATGACCCAGCCATCTTCTGTAACCAGGTAAGACTTCCAGTGGAGGAATTGGGAACACAATCCAGTCTCATAATCTTTGACCTACAATTTGCCATGCTTTCAAGATATACCAGTCAAAGATGGCACAGAAATTATAGTATTGGTCAAACAATGACTGGTTTAGCTTGAGACCCATATCATGAGAAGAGTAAGCCCACCCCTGACACTGCCTGGAGGGCTAGGACCCAGATGCTGGACAGCCCAGAGACCTAGGATAGAACCAAACATGACTGGCAAAACAAAACAAAGCAAAACAAATCAATGAAATGATTTCTAATGATATTCTGCTACTGTCATAGATTGTTATATAGATCAATTGTCATCAGAGGAACTTCATCCAGCAACTGATGGAAACAGATGCAGACACTCAGCCAAACATTAGGCAGAGATCGGGAATCCTATTGAAGAGGGAGAGGAATGACTGTGGGGAGGCAGAGGGACCAAGGACACCACAAGATAGCCCACAGAATCTACTAACCTGGGCTCATAGGCGCTCACAGAGACTGAACCAACAACCAGGGAGTCTACATGGGACTGACCTAGGCACTCTGAACATATGTTACAGTTGTGTAGCTTGGTCCTCTAGTGAGATTCCTAACAATGGGAGCAGGGAATTTCTCTGACTTTGTTGACTGATTTTGAGACCCTTTTTTCCTACTGGGTTGCTTTTTCCAGCCTTAATAGGAAAGGAGGTGCCTAGTCTTACTGCAACTTGATATTCCATGGCTGGCTGATATACATGGAAGGCCTACTCTTTTCTGAAGAGAAAGGAGTGGATGGGAGGGGATAGGGAGAGTGACTAGGAGATGAGAAGGTAGGGAAGGGAAACTGTGATTGGGCTGGCAAAAAATAATTAATTAATGAAAAATAAAAAAAAACTGACGCATTTTGATTTTCTCATTAAAATTAAAACTAAACTTAACTAATAAATAAATATTATTTTCTCTGTAGCTTATTTATATTTGCCCTTATAAGTTTCACACAATTATTTTTCTTTCTTGTGGTGTTTTTAGTATAGTTATAATTTATTTTAATATTTTTAAATATTGCAATGATTTCTTCATGATTCAAATTGTTTCATAGCATATTTCCTTCCCAGTACTTCCAAGATTTTACCTAGAGTTTTTATTTCCATAGAAATAAGTGTACAGTTATTCTTCACCAATAATGACAACCTTTAAAATTAAATTCAAAACAATGATTCTCTCAAACATTGAAAAAATTAAATACTATCCCGTGTTAGCCAACCAACTTAGAAACTTCTTGTACAGCTCAAAACAGGTAGCTAGCTAAATAAACAAATATTTATCTGAGAGAAATGCTAATGCATCTCAAGCTAACTAAATTTTATAAACAATTTCCTCTTGTGAATTTATCAGTATTCCTTAGGGATTTAATTTTTCTAAAATATTCCCTTAATGACTGGAGAGAAGGTTCAGCAGCAAAGAGTTCATATTGCTCTTGCAAAGGATCTCAGTTTGAATACCAGCATTCATATCAGGCAGTTCACCACTACCTGGAACTCTGGCTCCAGGGGTATCTGACACCTCTGGCATCTGAAGGCACCTGCACTCCTATGTGTACATGAACACCCACCAACACCCACACACAGGCAAATATTTTTCAAAAGCCTTAGTATCTCCTCAAATAATTAATACAGAAAATGTCCTCTCTGTTGAACATGCAACAGAGTCTTTCAATCTCAGTTCCCTAAACCTCTGTTCCCTAAGCCTGTATGTGGAAGGGTCCTTAGCCAATTTTATATTATTACTAAGGCAGAGCTGAGTCATAAAAACACTGTGTCCTCCCAGATGGTTTCAGTGCAGAATTCTACCAGATCTTCAAAGAAGAGTTAATACCAATACTCTCTAAATTGTTCCATACAATAGAAACAGAAGGAACATTACCAAACTCCTTCTATGAGGCTACAATTACCCTGATTCCCAAACCAAACAAGGATACAACAAAGAAAGAGAACTACAGACCGATCTCCCTCATGAACATTGATGCAAAAATACTCAATAAAATACTGGCAAACAGACTCCAAGAACACATCAAAACAATTATCCACCATGATCAAGTAGGATTCATTCCAGGGATGCAAGGATGGTTCAACATACGAAAGTCTGTCAATGTGATACACCATATAAACAAACTCAAAGAAAAAAACCACATGATCATCTCACTAGATGCTGAAAAGGCATTTGACAAAATCCAACACCCCTTCATGATAAAGGTCTTGGAGCGATCAGGAATACAGGGAACATACCTAAACATAATAAAGGCAATTTACAGCAAGCCAACAGCCAACATCAAATTAAATGGAGAGAAACTCAAAGCAATTCCACTAAAATCAGGAACGAGGCAAGGCTGTCCGCTCTCCCCATACTTATTCAATATAGTACTTGAAGTTCTAGCCAGAGCAATAAGACAACATAAGGAGATTAAGGGGATACAAATTGGAAAGGAAGAAGTCAAGCTTTCCCTATTTGCAGATGACATGATAGTATACTTGAGCAACCCCAAAGATTCCACCAAGGAACTGATACAACTTATAAACACCTTCAGCAACATAGCAGGATACAAGATCAACTCAAAAAAATCAGTAGCCCTCCTAAATACAATGGACAAAAAAGCGGAGAAGGAAATCAGAGATACATCACCCTTTACTATAGCCACAAATGACATAAAATACCTTGGGGTAACACTAACCAAGCAAGTGAAGGACCTATATGACAAGAACTTTAAGTCCCTGAAAAAAGAAATTGAAGAAGATGTCAGAAAATGGAAAGATCTCCCATGCTCATGGATAGGCAGAACTAACATAGTAAAAATGGCAATCTTACCAAAAGCAATCTACAGATTCAATGCAATCCCCATCAAAATACCAACACAATTCTTCACAGACCTGGAAAGAATAATACTCAACTTCATATGGAAAAACAAAAAACCCAGGATAGCCAAAAGAATCCTGTACAATAAAACAACCTCTGGAGGCATCATGATCCCTGACTTCAAGCTGTACTATAGAGCTACAGTAATAAAAACAGCTTGGTACTGGCATAAAAACTGACATGTGGACCAATGGAATCGAATTGAAGACCCTGACATTAATCCGCACACCTATGAACAAATAATTTTTGACAAAGAAGCCAAAAGTGCACAATGGAAAGAAGAAAGCATCTTCAACAAATGGTGCTGGCAAAACTGGATATCAACATGTAGAAGGCTGCAAATAGATCCATATCTATCACCGTGCACAAAACTTAAGTCCAAGTGGATCAAGGACCTCAACATAAACCCAGCTACTCTGAACCTGCTAGAAGAGAAAGTAGGAAGTAGTCTTGAACGCATTGGCATAGGAGACCACTTTCTAAATAGAACACCAGTAGCACAGACACTGAGAGAAACAATCAATCAATGGGACCTCTTGAAACTGAGAAGCTTTTGTAGGGCAAAGGATATGGTCAACAAAGCAAAGCGACAGCGTACAGAATGGGAAAAGATATTCACCAATCCCACATCTGACAGAGGACTGATATCCAGAATATATAAGGAACTCAAGAAATTAGATATCAAAATGCCCAACAGTCCAATTAAGAAATGGGCTATAGAACTAAATAGAGAATTCTCAACAGAGGAAACTCAAATGGCTGAAAGACATTTAAGGAATTGCTCAACATCCCTAATCATCAGGGAAATGCAAATCAAAACAACTCTGAGATACCACCTTACGCCTGTCAGAATGGCTAAGGTCAAAAACACTGAAGACACCTTATGCTGGAGAGGATGTGGAGCTAGGGGAACTCTCCTCCACTGCTGGTGGGAATGCAAGCTTGTACAACCACTTTGGAAATCAATATGGCGCTTTCTTAGAAAATTGGGAATCCATCTCCCCCAAGATCCAGCTATACCACTCTTGGGCATATACCCAAGGAATGCTCAACCACACCACAAGAGCACTTGTTCAGCTATGTTCATATCAGCATTGTTTGTAATAGCCAGAACATGGAAACAACCTAGATGCCCTTCAACTGAAGAATGGATAAACAAAATGTGGTACATATACACAATGGAATACTACTCAGCAGAGAAAAACAATGACATCATGAGGTTTGCAGACAAATGGATGGACCTAGAAAAAATCATCCTGAGTGAGGTATCCCAGACTCAGAAAGACAAACATGGTATGTACTCACTCATAACAGGATACTAGATGTGGAACAAGGATGACTGGACTGCTACTCACATCACCAGGCAGGCTACCTGGAAAACAGGACCCCAAGAAAGACACGGGGATCACCCAATGACAGAGAAATGGAATGAGATCTACATGAACAGCCTGGACATGAGTGGGGGTAGTGAAGGGCGAGGGTGGAGGGAAAGAGAGCTTGGGTGAGTGGGATATCCCAGCTGGATCAACAACAGAGAGGGAGAACAAGGAATAGGAGACCATGGTGAATGAAGACCACATGAGAATAGGAAGAAACAAAGTGCTAGAGAGGCCCACAGAAATCCACAAAGATACCCCCACAACAGACTGCTGGCAATGGTCGAGAGACAGTCCAAATTGACCTACCCTGGTGATGGGATGGCCAAACACCCTAATTGTCGTGCTAGAAACCTCATCCAACTACTGAGGGATCTGGATGCAGAGATCCATGACTAGGCCCCAGGTGGATCTCTGGGAGTCCAATTAGCGAGAATGAGGAGGGTTTATATGAGAGAGAATTGTTGAGACCAAGGTCGGATAAAGCACAGAGACAAATAGCCAAACAAACGAAAACACATGAAATATGAACCAATGGCTGAGGGGTCACCAACTGGATCAGGCCCTCTGAGTGGGTGAGACAGTTGATTGGCCTGATCTGTTTGGGAGGCATCCAGGCAGTGGCACTGGGTCCTGTGCTCATTGCATGAGTCGGCTGTTTGAAACCTGGGGCCTATGCAGGGTCGCTTGGCTCGGCCTGGGAGGAGGGGACTGGACCTACCTGGACTGAGTCCACCAGGTTGATCTCAGTCTGTGGGGAAGGCTTTGCCCTGGAGGAGATTGGAATGGGGTGCGGGCTGGGGGGAAGGTGAGGGGAATGGGAGGGGGGAGAACAAGGGAATCTGTGCCTGTATGTAGAACTTAATTATATTGCAAAATAAAAATTAAAAAAAATAAATAAATAAAAACACTGTGTCCTCTTATATTATCTTTTCCCTATACAGCAAACTATATGTTAAATTATTGACATGTAGTTTGACCTCCAATGAGTGAAACTTCACATAATTTGTACTTCAAAAGCACAGGAGCACCAAGACGTTGGTGCACACTTGCAGGGGAAGGTAAAAATGAAAGAATTAGTCTACAATCACAATTCATTGATTCAAGCATTCTTGTTCAGAATTCCTATCTTCATCTGTAATAAAATTGCATGAGCTGGGGTGAATTTTTAAACTATCTAAAAATAGCGTCCTTTCTGAAGCAACATTGAGTGCATAGAAATAAATAAAGGCAAGGGAAATGGCTTGGTTGGTAAAGTGCTTGCTTTGTGTTTGTGAAGACCTGATTTGGATTGACAGAACCCACATAAAACCTTATGCAGTAGCTTAGGCCTGAACCTAAAGTCCTTTAAGCATGAATGGAGACAGGGGTAAGGAGGAGAGTCCTTTGAAAGTCATGGGAAAACTAGTCTGATAAAAGAGAAGACACCCTGTATCAAACAAAGTGGAAGGTGAGGACTGGCACTGGAAATACGTGAAATTATGTATATACATGCATTTAAAGTATCCGTTCCCAATCAACATATATTAAACGTCTACCGTTATTAGCTGTACAGATCTGGACCACTACTATGAGCTATACAGATACAAGAAAAGCAAGGAAAACACGGGTTTCAACATCACTTAAACCTGTTCTCAGTGGGCCAGTGAGCTGACTCAGCAGGTAAAGATGCTTATTGTGCAAACTGCCAACCTAAATTTAATCTCTGAGTCCCATGTGGTAGAATGAGAGAACCCACTTCTGCAAGTTGTCTTCTGACTGCCACATGTACCCACCCAATTCACCCCCTCCCATTCCCTTACCTCTCTACCCACCATGTACAGGAGCACACACATGAGATAACCAAAATGTAAAGCTTATCAAATTTGTTCATACTAAGATTTTATTGTATATCCCAGCACAAGAGGATTATGCATCTGAGATAAACATAATTCTGATGTAGTTTTCATGCATTCCAGGACAGGATTTTAATTTTTCCAACAAATGAGGACATATGAAATTGAAATAAAATAAAATATTAGTCAAAATTAAAATATTCTGGTAGCTGTGTGATTTAAAAAATATTTTGTACTCAACTTCATAATTTATAAAGTATAGATACACCCAGCACTTAGTACAACACTAATCCTAGAAAAAGAGATGTGTTTCTAATTAAGAACTCAATCCACACACTATAGTTTCAAAATAACAGCAAGATAAACAAAAAAGGAAACTTAATAATGAACTTAGAAATCTCTTCGATAAAATTAATTTAAAGGATAAAAATGTCAGTCAAACAACAAACTAAATCATTCTCAAAATAAAATAAAAATGTTCCTATCAAAAAATCCTGCTCACTTACCAATTTATCACTTTGCACAGTTTTGATTCTTATAAAAATAAGGAATAAGAAATTTCCCATCACATTTTACAAATTCAACATACAAATTAAAATGGTTCTAATTATATTCCAGTGTTAGTGGGGAAATAACTTTCAAGAGTTGGGTAACTGTCAGAAATCTAAACCTGTAGGTCGAATGCTTTAGAATATTACAAGGAAGAATAATGGATAAAAGCTTGATTATTCAGCCTAAGACTGCAGTAGTAAGGATTTTAGTTTTATTTTTAAAAGTATATATATATTTGGGGGCTGGAGAGACTACTCAATAGATGAATACTTTCTGCTCTTCTAGAGGACTGAAAGGTGGTTTCCCACACCCATACTGGGTTGCACAAAAACTCCTGTTGCATCCTCTTCTGGCCTCTATGAATACTATACTCACACCAACACATACGCATATACTAATAAATTAATGATAAATGGAAAACCTATGGCTAGGTAGATCATAGTCCACAAAGGGTGTCTCATGACTGTGGTTTTAGCTTCAATGACATGGAACCAAACTGCAATATAAATATTTACCTTTGTGCCATAGACAAATGCTACTCTTGTCCTTAGAGAAGCTTCTCTAATGATCAGCACTGAGTGCAGAGATTAGTGGCTGCTGAAGATCTTTATTTTGGGACTTAGTACTCAGTGCTAAAAAGGATGTTGATAACCCTCCCTCCAAGATTAAGGAAATACTGCAGAAGAGATAGCAGAAAGAATGTAAGAGCCAGCAAATGGGGAACAGTGACGAGAAATGTGATCTTCAGGGCATGACACAGCCATAGCAAACATAATCCCACAGTGGTTATGGCTCTGGTTACCACGCAGGACCTGCTGAAATTTGGAAAAAGTCAACACACAATCAGAGGTAGGAAAGAGATTCATATGGCCCTATACCTTCTTGCTAAACTATTAACAGCTGATAGATTCTGAGGTAAGGGAAGTCATTCACTTCAGTCATGTACCAAAAGATGCGTCCATGGTCTCCAAAGGATAGTCATACAGGTAACCTTGGTTAAAATCAAATGGTCGCAAAAGAAAACAAAAAGGTATTAATGTGAGAAAGAAACCAGCAGGAAGGGTGCAGGGATAACAGAGATGTGGGAGACTAGAAAGTGGTAGTAAGGATAAGCAGACTGTACTATACATGTACAGAATTGTGAAAGAGTACATTTAACCAAATAAAATTAAGTTTTGATCCATGGAATTCTCAATATTTTTTGAAATACACATGTAGCTGGAGTTTTTCCCAGTGTCTACCTGGCTCTTGCAAGCTGCTCACACCCAAATAAACACACAGAGACATATTACTTATAAACTGTATGGCCATGGCAGGCTTCTTGCTATCTAGTTCTTATATCTTAAATTAATCCATTTCTATTAATCTATAAGTTGCCACGTGGCTTGTGGATTACTGGTACTTTACATCTTACTTCTCATGGCGGAGGCAGCTGGCAGCTTCTCCTCACTCAGCCTTCCACTTCCCAGCATTCTCCTCTCTGCTTATCTCACCTATATTACACCTCCTGCTTGGCTACTGGCCAATCAGCATTTTATTTATCAATCAATCAGAGCAACATATTCATAGTATACAGAAAGACATCCCCAGCATACGTATCATATTTTTTTCTTGGTGTTGAGAAAGAGTTTGAAAACAAGTATATTAAGGCCATGGAGCACATTTCTTAGAAAATTCTTGAATGCAAATAAAAGCACAGCACCTGTCATGGAAAGAAAGGGGCCAGGTGAGGGGGTGGAGAATAACTTTCCCAGAGTGAGAAATCACAGCACATTTCTTAGCTATCTGTCTTGTTGAGAAATCAGGAAATGAGATTCAATGTAATGTTATTGATCTGAATGTGGGGAGTTGAGTTTCATATCTTATGGACACTAACCTAGTTTTAATATCTGCAGGTCCCATGCTACCAAGCTGGAAAATGCATCCAGGTATTTTACAATGCTTTACAATGTGAAGTAAGTTTTCTTCTCTATAGGTGAGAGACTGAGAATACTGTTAGTATTATAATGTTCAATTGTTTTTAATTTATAAACATGAAATTCTTAAAGTAAGGGAAACTACACCCTTATTTCTTCCTCATAATGCAAAGAATTACAATGAACTGTTCTGGACTGGATCAATTGTAGAATTTATTCTAAATAAGAATCAGTAACAGTCATTCAAAGCAAGGCACAGTTTGTGATTTTCTAGACTAACATGCTACTGTCTTTTGTAGTATACCTATTAATGTATAATTTTTTTCTGACTCAGAAAGATTTCACAAAATTTACAATTTCATCTACTAGGATGAATTTAATAAATACAAGGAAAAACAGTGAAGGGAGAGGTACATGACTGAACATGAATATTGACAATGCAGTGCTGAACCAGGTTCTGCAGTCTGTATCTGCCCTGTCATATTGAATCATCAAAGCTTACTATCCACATACCTTAGGATGGCTAGACACACTTTGTTTTCCTGATTGAATCCACAGAGCAAATCACACACTTGAGATTATGGAGGTACTAATCAGTGCAATACATATTGAATGAGTTACATGGTAGCAGACAACACATGAGTTGTATACCATGGAAATATTAACAGGCTTACTATCCTATTATTGATTTCACAAACTTATAATAATGTTCTCGCTTCCCAGAGGAGAACATCAGGATCTCGTTCACTTAAGAGGCATGTAGTTTGCACATTGGCAAACTGTTTTATTCTTAATTCCTCTATGATAGGATTTGATGATGGTAGTGCTTTTTATTTCAATGAGAACACAGTCAGAGGTAAGTTGAACAACTTGAGCGCTCTAATTAGTACTTGACCTTATATTTCTCTGTGGTATAGAATCTATTTACATTACCTTAACTTTAATAATCACAAGTTAGAGATTATAAAACATGAGGCAGAAAATAAATGAAAGAGAGAGAGAGAGAGAGAGAGAGAGAGAGAGAGAGAGAGAGAGAGAATATTGAACATTGACTCTGCCAAACAATGTTCACCTAGAACCTCAGCCTGTGAACTTACTTGAAAATGGAGACTTTAAGTTATACTTCTGAGGGAATCTCAAGGTTAAATCTTTCTCTATCCATTCTGGCTGTAATCATTCCAGGCCCGGATTCAAATCCTGTGTGTTTGTTGAGGTGAGGGTTAGGCAGGGAATTTATTCTTAGAACTGAGAAGAAGGTAGTGCAAGACAGGGCATTGGGATTGGAACAATACTGTTGTAAGTTACAGAATGATAGAGTCACTGGAAGTGGCAAGAAGCGGGGTGGACTCTCCTTAGAGTGTGTAGAGGGTGATCTTGCTGATAAATTCACTTCAGAAATCTGAGCTTTATTATGAAAAAAAATTGAATTTCTGTTTTGTTAATTTTTTTATATAAAACATTCAGTTTGTAATAATTTATTATGGTAGCCTTAGGAACTAGGGAACTAATACATCATAGAAATCATTTTATTCCATGCAATTTAGGGATTGTTTTTAATACAAGAAGTGAAAAAAATGGACTCTGTTTTAAAATGAGACCAATGTGTTGTTTGTACAAAATTATGAGTAGATTATGCATTTGGATAACACTTGTCCACGTACATACACAAGCATAAAGTGCATCATCCAAAGACTCTAGTCCACAGATGTTAAAGAAGCATGGCCAAATGTGTTATAAAATCCTGACACTGACTTAGTGATACACAAAAATTGCAAAATTATTCCTTAGGATCACTATTGCTTTAAGGGTGACTTGGCTAGATAGATGAGCAGGTAGATTAAATATAACTAGTAAAGGGAACACCCAGGCAGCTTCATGGTTAAGAGCACTTGCTGTGCTTGCAGAAGACACAGGTTTGGTTCCCAGCATGTAAATCACAACTGACTAAATTCCAGCCCAAGGGATTTCTATCCTCTCTTCTGACTTCCATAAGCACTACACACATGGTGCACATATATACAGGTAAACACACACACACATACACACACACCACTCAAACACATACACCATGCACACACACACATCACACACACATATCATATGTTAAAACACACACCACACACACATACATACCACACACACATATAACACACACATACACACACATATCACACACACACACATACACACACACACACACACGACACAGATCACACATATATACACCACACACACCACATGCATAAACACACATAAAAATAAACAATTTAAAAAGACATAACAGATACAAACAAAATAATAAATTTGCTTACTTGCTCTACTTAATTTCATGTGCATATATATATATATATATATATATATATATATATAGAGAGAGAGAGAGAGAGAGAGAGAGCTAGGGAAATATTTCTGTAGGTTAACTCTTATTTAATAGTAACTCGATTGGAGTTTAGACTTTATTTTAAAGGTAAAGTACAGTGACACACAAACACACACAGATACAGGAATAAAAGATATGGAAAGCTTTACTTTTATTCCTATGAAACATTTCTCTTCCTGTTAATTAATTAATTTGGCTTCTGCCAAAGCCAGGAATTGGGTTACGCTGGACTAGTAAGATGGCTTGTGGGTAGAGAGGCTTGCAGCCGAGCCTGACAGCCTGAGCTCTGTCCCCAAAATCCACATTGTAATGAGAAGTGACTCCTGTGAATGTTACGTGACTGCCACATGCACTCTGTCTTAGATAGGGTTTTATTGCTGTAAAGAGACACTGTGACTACAACAACTCCTTTTTTTATTTTCTTTCTTTCTTTTATTAATAAGCAACATAGTTAAAAACAAAAATACAACAACCTTAAATGCAGAATGGCAGTTAAATCAAACTGCAGCTGGAATTCAAGGATACACGGTTTCTTATTTGATGCACAATACTGTGTGTAGGTTTGTGTGTGTGTATAGGGTGTGTGTGTGTGTGTGTGTGTGTGTGTGTGTGTGTGTGTGTGTGTGTATGTGTGTAAACCAAGAAGAATTTGAGAAATGGAAACCACTATGGGGTAGAAAGCATGAACTTTTCATTATGCAATCCCAAAATGCTCTGCGCTTTTCCTTTACTTTGTGTATGTATTCTTTGTGTTTCCAGTTTCAGGTGAACTTGTCACAATCCCAAATCATTCTTCCTTTTCTTTTCAGATTCTCCCCACCCTCAGACTTTTTAGAGATAGAAGAGACATTCAAACAAAACCCTGTGCTCTTTCCTTTAGTCTACCCAGGTTAACCATAGGCTTGCTGTGAGATGACGGATCTTCTGCCAGAAATGAAGAAATTCCAAACCCAACTGCACAAGCATCCTTCTTACTCTCCAAGCTTACAGGTACACTGAATTCT
The DNA here is from genome assembly GCF_949786415.1 of Peromyscus eremicus. Taxonomy (NCBI): domain Eukaryota; kingdom Metazoa; phylum Chordata; class Mammalia; order Rodentia; family Cricetidae; genus Peromyscus; species Peromyscus eremicus. Next base: position 48,594,525 of record NC_081433.1, on the reverse strand, counting down.
TCTCTTCTGCATTCTCTTGGTCTGAGGCATCCAAGATGTAATTTTTCCATGTACTTTTCTGATGTCACATCAACGGCTTTTTCAAGAGGTTCTTCCTCTTTAACAGGCAGTTCTATGGGCTTTGATTCTTCTTCCTCCATATCATCTCCCAGTACATCTTCTTCACTTCCTTCCTCTTCAGCACGTTCTTCAAGATATGCTTGGAGCCTACAGATAAGATCTTGTTCTATTCCCTTGGTCTCTAAACCAGGAGCAAGATATTCTTGCTTTCGTGCAGCAAGCTTCAGCTTGTGGAGCTCCACTGTCTCACTGTGCCTTACAGCAAGTCTTATAAAGGTAAACATTTACTTGGGGCTGGCTTACAGTTTCAGAGGTTTAGTCCGTTATACTGATGATGAGAAGCATGGAGGCAATGCAGGCAGACATGATGCTGGAGAAGGAGTGGGGAATTCATCCTCTTGACCTACAGACATCAGAAGGAGGCTGTGTGCACACAAGAAGCACAGCTTGAGCATATAAGACCTCAAAGCCCACCTCCACAGTGACACTCTTCCTCCAACAGGACCACACCTACTCCAACAAGGCCACACCTCCTAATAATGCCACTCCCTATGGGTCAAGCTTTCAAACACATGTGTCAATGGTGGCCATTACTATTCAAACCACCACAACATGTGACCACAAACGCACACATTCAAATGCATTAATTAATTGGTTGTTTAATTAAACATTGAAAAATAAGAGATACATTTCTCTTCTTTTAGCTAGTTTTAAAATTTCTCCAACCTTTCCAAAAATATTTTTCATTTTGATATTTAAAGGTAGTTTCAAATACATGTTATAGTTTCTTAATGGAGTTATATGTCTTATTTTTATTTGTTTGACTGTTTAAGGTTATCCTCTAACCCCACATGTAACTGAGAATGACCTTGAATTTCTGTACTTCTATTCTCTGCCTCTCCAATACAGGGATCATAGAAATGATTCCCAACTCCTGGTTTATGCTCTGCTCCAGATTAAACCCTGGATCCACACATGCCAGGTAAACATTCTACCATCTGAACTATAGCCAAGACTTTTAATAAATGCTTTAATTCAGCACAAAAGCCTTTTTATTATTTCATTTTCTCTCTGTTAACTCACTAATTATCTTTTCATTTGCATTGTTTACTATAGAGATTATAATAATTTTCTTGTACTATCTTGGTTCAATTATATTAGGTTTACTTCTTATCCAATTATTACATGTTTTTGAATATTTAAATTTGGTAACCCTCCTGTACTGTGCATTATTGCTTTAATTAATTTAGTTCAAGAAATATTAAAAGTTTCCTTATGTTAATTTATTATGTTGCCCTAGGAAACTAACACATCACAGCAAATTTTTATTCCATGCAATTCTACTATTATCACTGTTTTATTCAGTGAGTGTGCATTTGTATTTATACTTCTTCTAACTCTTTTCATTTTATCTTATAATTTTATGATAATTCCTGGAATAATTCTCATTCTTTTTGTGGCTTTTAAGTGGTTTCAGTTCATAATGTTTCTATACTGACCTTTCTAAGAATATTTTACAAAATGTATACTTATTTTATTTTACTATTTGTTAAATACAGTTACTGGGTATAAAGCTCTAAGCTGAATTTTTTCTCTAATTAATTTAAATATGTAATGCAGCTATAATCATCTTAGTAGTTACTGAGAAATCATTTGAAAGTCATAAATATTTTTTAAAACATTTGAAAAACTTGATTTTTCTAGGCTCTGTTTAATTGCTTGTGTCGTGTTGAATATTTGTAAATTTCATTAAATTATTTTGATTTTTCAATAGTTATGCTATGCTTTGCTTAAGTGTACATCAAGCCCAATAGAAAAATGATAACTCCAGCTACAAGGCAAAAAACTGTGTTTTTGCTCATTCTATCTAGAAGAGAACAGTAAAAGATTTCATTTTTAAATAAGGGTAATGGATAAATATAAAAAATAAAACATGCAGTAATACACAAGTTGTTTTTATGAAAGAACAATTTTTAGGATGTTTTTGTAAGAAGGAAGAATATTAAAGAATATTAAATTTGGAAGAAAGTGTGAAAAACAGAAATATAAAGAAAATTAGTAGAAGTGTTTTCACTTATTGATCTAGCTATGTCTTTCAATGAGATTACAATCATAGATGTTCTATTTTTCATTGTCTAAATTTAAAAGGCTTGGAATATTTTTATGAGGTAAAATACCTATAATTTCTCGGTGGATTATATTTGGAAAGAGATGATAGATAAATGTAGATGATAGATAGATAGATAGATAGATAGATAGATAGATAGATAGATAGATAGATAGATGATAGATAGATAGATAGATAGATAGACGATAGATAGATGTTGTAATTTGTGACTTTTGAAAGAAATCAAGGATCTCAAATGTATTAAAATGATTAATACAGTTAATGCCTTTATAAATGAGATGAGCTTACTTCTGAAGGATTTTCATATAGAAAATTGACCGAAGGAAATGTAGATACCAATGACAACATCTATGGTATAACATGAAAATATAGTATTACTTGAAATGGGTCAAAGGACCAAATATTTAGAAATCAATGGGCTACATAGGGTAATTATATGTAACTGGAAGTTTCCAAAGAGTAGCCAACTTTATTTGTGAGAAAAATATTTAAGAGTGCTAATATAAGGTTGAATAATACAAAAGAGTATGGAAGACTAAAAGAATATAGAGAGGGTGGTAGAGCTGAGCATCATGAACATGTGTAATGATGTTTTTCAATAGAAGAACCCAGGGGTTTGAAAGCAGCATTAAACTCCAGGAATCTTGACCCTATTTATGTTATGAAATATATGTTAAGAGAAAAAATAGATTAAAAATACTTAAATGTGTTCTTTAAAAATTTCATACATATATGTAATGCATTCTAATTCTCCCACCCTCTGCTTACTCGTTTGTATACCTCCTACCTCTATCAGTCTTCCACTTTGTGAAAAACTGTTGCCTATGTCTGTGCCTGTTGCTTTGTTTTGTGATTCATGGAAATTCACCAGAGCTTTCTGTGTGGCCCCAGACATGGATTTATCCAAAGAAGATTGGTAGACTCATAAGGTACTTACTCACTCTTCTGTAGAATCTTTTACTATTAATAGTTCAGCAAATATGGGTAGAGTCCCATGAATCCCTCCTCCATCTATGTCAGATGTTGACAAGTCTATTCTTATATAAGCCTAATGTAAGCAACTGAAGCATTTGTGGGTTCATAATTGTGATAGTTGTGTCATACCCAGAAGACAGTGTTATGCTGACTTTCTCCCTATCTTCTAGCTCCTATATTCTTTCTACTTTTTCTTTCATGATAGTACCTGAGTCTTAGAAGATGTATTATAAATCTTCCGTTTAGAGCTGAATGCTTAATAATCCGTTTTCTCTACATTTTGTGTAGCCAAGACTCTCTGGATTTACTGTTGTTCATTATAGACAAACTAATTAAAGCTTAAAGTAGTATATGTCTACTATCTTAAAATAGATTTCTGAAAGACAGTTTGACACTGTGTCTATTTAGTTAAGTGAAAGTACTAGGCTCCATTCTAGGACTTATAGCCTCCTCAGTCATGGGTTCTTGACTAGTTTATGGTATCAATTTTAAAATTCCTACCAAAGAGCTGACCTGGAAAACAGTCAGAGAGAGGATGGTTGCCCACTAACAGTGTGCCACTATTAGTGCAGTAGACACACCTTGCATGGTAGGTTAGTATATAGTTCCAGTATTTGTATCTAAGTTAGAGCATCAATTCCTTCTCTCTCCTAGAAGACCATGGAACACCTTCTGACATTGTAAAAGTAGTCACCTGAGCAGAAGTTTCCAGCTTAGTTCTAGCTTTCTTTCTTGCAACCAAGGTGTATGGTGTCTTCAGTAATATGGGATTTCCATCTAGTTCTGTTGGGCAGCTAGGAGAGATGGAAAGAACTTGTGTTAAAGCCCTAGGGGGCTTCCTTGGCTAACAGCATATGGAGAAGTATTCCATATCTGGCCTTGATACTTTTGTAGTATAATTTTCTGCAGATTAAAGACTTAGTCCCTTTCAATTGACATAGCCTTTCATAGTAATTAGAACAGCTTTGATCAAAGTGAATACTTTGCATGTCACAGAAACTTGGAGCTGGAGACCAATCTCTAGAAGAATAAATTTAAGATGGTATGACATCATAATTTTTTAATAATTAAAATGGAAAATATTATTTAGATGTTGAAAATTATTCTGAATATTTTAGAAGAGAGACATCTATAATCTCATGCTCAGAATGTAAAATAGTTAGTAGAACATATAATTTTGGACTACTATTAAAATGTCCCAAAGCACCACTAAGCTTGGAAGTATTGCAGCTGAAATAGAATAGTAGAAGAACCCATTTTTACACTCTTTCATCTTTTTTGGGGTCTTTTTCCTTGCTTTTCTTTTTGAGGCTAATTTAATAGAAATTGAAGCTAATTTTGAAAGAGGTATTCTGATTTGCTCATTATTCTTCTAAATCCACTAGGGAGCATCCGACAAACCTTTGTAAAGCTTTGCTCTGAGAGTGAAATGCATGTCACATATAAATGATGCTCTGTGACGGTCATGCAACGCCAGAGCTTGGTTATTAGAAATAATAAAGTCTCCAGGGAAGAAAATGCCCTCAGTGATATTTTGGGAATTAGAATATCTCAAGGCCACAATGTTGCCAGGCTATTCAAACAATGATGAAAACTTATTCTAAAATACTTCTTTTAGGAGGAATGTAAGTTTTATCTCGTTATGCTTTAAATAAGAACATCAGCATATTTCACATAATACAGATGGCAATATTTATAGAACAAATAATTTCAAATTAGATGCAAAATTGTTATTCAGTGATAAAGTTAATTTCTAAAACTTACTCATGATTAAAGTTTATATAATTTACATATATGCATTATAATTACTGATCCTACATACTCATATTTTTGATATGCATTTAATCATCATGAATATAGTTTCATTACCCCACATTGGCACGCAAAAAGAAATTAACTCTGTGAGATCATTGATATAGTGTTTAGTTTTGAAACTATACACAAAATAATGAATCAAAGAAACTAAAGCTGATTTGTGAGATTAATAAAATTGTTATAGCTCTAGAGACCCTCCCTTCAAAATAAAGTGAATTTTTATATTAGATATTAATTGGAGGTAATCCTAACTGATTTTGCAGCAATTAAAAGATTAAAAGTTGAATATTAAAAATCTCTGTTACCATAATCTTGAGAGACAAAATTATGTTGCATTCAAAAAGAAACCAACACTCTGAGTGGTCACATGGCTATCAAATACCTAAGTTTGTATTACAAATCTTTATTAAAATACAGACAAATACAAATGATTTGATCTCTAAAAACCATTTATTTATATTAATACTGGGGTGTCCCTCTCATTTCCAGGCTGATCTTCAGCTTGAGATCCTAAAGCTTCAGCCTCCCAGATGCTTAACTATAGACCTGTGCTGTAGTGCCCTACATAACGTTTGTTTGTAAAAGAAATGGAACAAATACACCTCACAAACAGAAAAAAATAAAAAGGCTTCCAAATTGAAATATGAGGCTATTAGTCTCCTAATTCCAAAGTCAGACATTACAAGTACAAGAATGATAAAGTCTGTAGTTTTTTTAGCATAAACACAAAAATTCTTAACACATTAGCAAATCCAATGAACATATACAGGGAGTAACTACATATAGGTTGAAATAGGAGTCAAACTATTTCTATTAAAACTACTTTTTGAGTCTAGAGGGTCCTCCAAAATTAAACAGGGGCATTAAAATACGCCAGTAGATGCTTGAAAGAAGAGAAATCTTTAATTTTCACTAACTATTTAAGCAGAAGTTTGATTAAGGTGCCATTTAATTTAGTTAATATTTATTTTGAGACAAGGACTTGCTGTGTAACTGAACTGGCCTTGAATTACCACCTTCCTGCTTCAGTCTTCCCAGTACTTTGATTCTGTGATACACCATTATGCCAAGTTTTAACCCAAAATTTAGATCATGCTTTGGGGGATGAATTGGTTAAGGCATCTTCTGCAATCTGGGTGCTATTTCCCACAAGAAATCAATGAAACATCACTGAATGAGAAAGTGACGATGGCTTTGATGAGCGTAGATAGGGCTATATGGGAGGGGTTGAAGAGAGAAAATGGAAGGGAAAAATGATTTTAGTAATCTCAAAAAAATAAAGTAAATAATTAAAAACCCCAAAATGATACCTGTCTTATGAGGGTTGTATTGCTGTGAAGGAACACCATGACCATGGTAACTTGTACAAAAAGAAAGCATTTATTTGTCGGTTGCTTATAGTTTCAGACATTTAGTCCTTTATCCTTATGTTGGGGAGCATGATGGCGTGCAGGCAGACTTGGTGGCTGAGAGTTCTACATTCAGATCCACAGGCAGCAGGAAGAGAGAAAGAGAGACCCTGGACTATGCCTGTGCTTTCGAAACCTCAAAGCCCATCTCCCAGTGACTCATTTCCTCCAACAAGGCCACACCTCCTAACCCTTTCAAATAGTGCCACTCCCTGGTGATTAAACATTCAAATTTGAATCTATGTGGGGCATTTAAAAATACTAAACTCTTAGAGAAGAAATGGAACTCTTCAATCAGAAGGCAGTGAAATCTGCTAAGAGTCCTGGAGATCTGACATGATTGACAGGTACATGGTATGTAGTAAGAGCCCGAGGCAGAGAGAGCATCCAGGGCATACCTACAGAAATCACCAAGTATTGAATGTATGTTTTCTACATTTGTATTAATTTAATATACAAGAATAGAAAATAAAGACAACCTTGATTCATTTCAATGAAAACGGAAATATTTTTTTCTAATATTAATTTAATTTCATTTAACTAACAAATGACTCCATTCTTATATGCTTTCAGAATGCAAACTTTTTTTCAGGTTATTTCTCTCAAATTTCTCTGAAAGTATCAATTTAATATCTAAGTGTTAGGGTAAAGGGCTCCTAAGATGCCAACCTTGCTGATCACTACATGGTTTAGGGCTGGGGCATGAGATGTTCTGTTTCCTATTGATGTCACTGCTGATTTCCCACAGCATCTTTTGGAAAATAAATTTGGAAATTTTCTTTCTGCACAAATAGAACTCGGTGCTTACTTTTGCAGCCTTCTCAGAAATGATGCTGCCTTATCTGTTTTTTGCTGGATGGATACAATTCTGAACGATGGCTATATGGTTTTGGACTCTGGTTTTATAGAGATAAATTTTAAAACATTTTCCCCAGAAGGCACTATTTTGCACTTTCTCAGACAAAAATCAAATGACTTAGCAGAACACTCATGCTGTATTGTTATAAAATTGCAAAAGCATCTATCTTTTATTCCACTATTGGATAAAGATTCTTAATATTCGATATACTGGAGACCTGGCCCAATAACTTATAAGTGCTACATACAGTTTTTTTTTTTAAATCTAGCTTTCAAAGCACAACTCTCACATTTCCATTTACTCCAGTATCTGCCAGCACAGATAATCATGTGGTATGTTCTTATTGAAGTTTCATTATTTTGCTTTATATCAATTTTAGTTGCAGTATATGAAATAGTAATGATTACAGCAATTGTTGCTTTACATGGATGTATTGGGTAGTGATGTTGAAAATATGAATTCTTACATATAAAATTGAGAACATTTATATAAACAAAATCACATTTAAGTATCATTTTTTTTAGAAGTGGCACTTGGAAAACTAAAGAAAAATCACTGGCATTTTTGCAAAGAGTATTAAGAAAGTGACTTGGAAAAACATTTACTTGGACTCTTTGATCCTGGACACAAAGGAAGTATATGTGGCAAGAGTAGTGTATGGAGAAGTGATTTCTGTGTTTATATATATATATAGAAACAAAGACAAACAAAGAAAACCCAAATAAATGAATAGGAAAAACAAAAACAAAAGAAAAAATATTAAAGGAATATCTCTCTTTCCACCCTTTAAAACCATCCTAATTCATTCCAGGTTTGCTAGTGTTAAAGTATAATAAAGAGGAGAATTGAACTGAATTCCCATATAAGGAACTGAAAGTGTAATTTAACATTAAATAAACCTCAACTGAATTTGAGATTACAATATTGCCAACAAAGAGAAAATGTCAGAAATCACACGCCTCGAGTTTCAACCAATGACAAGCAGCAATTACTCTCACCATGCCCAAATAAAGCAGATGTCCAATTGTGGCTTATTAGGTGTCTTTCCTTTGTGTTTATCCTATAAAACCCTCTGTTCATACTGCCTGGATGGGGCTTTCAGCTTTCTGGGTTTTCACTAATTCTGAGCCACACTCTTGGCTCAAATTCTGCTAAATCTAATTAGTTGAGTTTTTTTTTCTTTTAATACCGGTTACATGTAGGCTTAGTTCCTGAAAATCTTCAGTTATATAACAGTGAGACAAATTCCCACAAAGAGAAGCAAAACAATTTCTAAGCTTGCCGCATTGAAGAAGCTGCTTAAATGGTTAAGCTCTAAGAGAAGATGAAGTTTTTCAGAAAGCAGAAAGATCATAATATTTTTAAATTAGTATTACGTTGTGTGTGCATGTGAGTGTGTGTGTGTGTGTGTGTGTGTGTGTGTGTGTGGTAAGCCATGGTACATGAATGGTCAGAAAACAACTTGTAGGAGTTAGTACATTCATTTTACCATGAAGCTTTAGTTATTGGAACTCAGGACATCAAGTTTAACAGCAAGAGCCCTTACCTAATGAGTCTTCTTCATCTAAGATCACAGCTTCATGTAGTAGAAGAATATACATGAGTAGCTGGAGTTTTCTCCAGTCCTGCCCTAGCCCACAGCCACTCAGACCCAAATAAACACACAGACACTTCTATTAATTAAAACTGTTTGGCCTAATGGCTCAGGCTTCTTGCTAGCTAGATCTCAAACTTAAATTAACCCATAATTCTTCTTTATGTTTAGCCCTGTGGCTTGGTACCTTTTCCCAGTTCTGCCTTCATATCTTGCTTCCTCTGTGTCTGGCTGGTGACTCCTGACTCAGCCTTCCTCTTCCCAGAATTCTCCTTTCTCTTTGTCTGCCTATACTTCCTGCCTGGCCACTGGCCAATCAGCACTTTATTTATTAACCAATCAGAGCAACACATTCACAGCATATAGAATGATATCCACAGCACACATGACCAGGTATTTCATCATATACAAAAAGCTTACCACATGTACCAAGGCCTTTTCCCATTTTCACTGTTGGCATAAATCACTGACATTTTTACACCTTCCAGTATCAGTGGTCAGGGAACACCAAAGTTGTCTGAAACACATGTCTCAGTAATCCTTGATTGGCAAATGATGCCCACCAGCATATGCTGTTTACTTTGGAAATTCAGAAATGTAGCTGCTTATTTCACTTAAACTTTGTTGCAACAAATTAGAGTAATCTATATTCTGGATATATAAAAATTAATATGTTGTTAGAGAAATGTAAGCAAAAGATGATGGTGCACACAAAGTTTAACTATAACAAAATTCCCTTGAGTGGTAACATGGGACTAACTGGTAATGACATTACACTACTCAATTATCTGAAGAACACAGTTCTTGATTTTCTTTAAAAAAGTGAAAGAATTTTATAATGAGATACAGGGTTATTAGAAAAGTTTGGAACAACTGAATGATTTATATTAAATATTTTATATTTATTTATTTTATTTTGTGTGTATGAGTGTTTTGTCTGCATGTATGCATATGCCCACGTTTGTGTTTAGTGCCTGAGGAGGTCAGAAGAGAGCATTTGATCCACTGGAACAGGAATTATAGATGATTGTGAGCCGTATTTCTAGTGCTGGGAACTGAACTCGGGTCCTCTGCAAGAGCGGGTGCTCTTCACTGCTGAGACAGCAAACTTTGCTCAAACAAAACTTTGGGTTAATACTCAGACATTTATTTGTGTGTCTTCAGTGCTGTGGATTGGATCTAGTGACTGGAACATGCATGGAAAGAACCTTCCCTCTGCTATAAAGGGGCTACCCACCACCCCCACATTTCCTCAGAGTACTCTTGAGAAGAAGCAGCAGGAAATATTAGTTAGAAGGATAGAGGGGGGAGATAAAGATAGAAAATACAGGATGGGCTGGAGAGGTGGCTCAGAGGTTAAGAGCACCGACTGCTCTTTCAGAGGTCCTGAGTTCAATTCCCAGCAACTACATGGTGGCTCACAGCCATCTGTCGTGAGATCTGGTGCCCATTCTGGCCTGCAGGCATACATGCAGACAGAACACTGTATACATAATAAATAAATAAATCTTAAAAAAAAAAGAAAGAAAGAAAATACAGGATAACCTCTAGAGGACCTGGATCCTAATCCATCAGACCCCAACTGTCTCTACCCTAGAGTATATAAAAGAATGCCAAAGAGTGGTGCAAAAGACCCCCCCCCCCAGCACAGCCAAGTACAGACCATCTCAGACACCTGCAGTCAGGCCCGTGGTCCAATCATCCTCTCTATGCGGACCAGCTGGGTAAAGCTACCAAATAGGCTCCCACACTCTGCAATGTAGCCCAAGCTCTCTTTTCATTTATTTATTTTGAGGCAAAGTCTCACTATGTTGTCTGGGCTAGCCTTGAACTTTTCATCTGGAATTAAAAACTTGTTCTAACAGCCAGCACACAAACATCCACACATATTCACACTCATTTATTATTCACAAAACACTTTATAGTCCCTCCTGACCTTCTGCTCGCTCTTACCCTTTCTCCAACCTCCCTCTGCCTCCTTGTTTCTCTCTGTAGTCCACGATGCCTTGGGCTTTGCTATGCAGCCCAGTAAAGTCTCAAATTTGCAGTTTCCCCCTGTAAGTTCTTCAGGGTTTGACTTCAGGCCTGGGCTACCAGACCCAGTGAGAGTGTCTTTTTTGGAAGACAAGTAAATATTTGTTGGTGTTGGTGTTTGAAATTCCATGTATAAATACATCAATATTTTAATCATAAATAGAGGCATAAATAAATCAAATCATGTTATGATTTTCAAAATAATCTTTATTGAATTAGGCATATGGATAGTGTTGAAAAGTTGTATGCTTATTTTCTAACAGAGCTATGTATTAAATTTTCATAGGTAAACAATATATCAGTAATCATACTATCTCCTAGTGAAATGCAAATCATATTTTTCTTACTTTATATTATGAATTTAATTGGAGTATGTAGATTGAAAAATTAAAACTAAATGTGAGTTTTTTTTTTTTTTCTGAAATAGCTGATTGTTAGCATCTGAAAGTCTCTTCTCTGTTCCTCCTGAAGGGCAGTTGAGATGTTTGTCTATCTAGGTGGCTAACTGAGTTCTACTTGGTGATTTTCTAGGAAAGCAAAATTTTGAAGGGTGAAAGAAATTCAAACTACCATACAAAGTAATCAAACATGTTGAAATTAAACTTATGAGGAAATTATGCCTGGTTATCCAATATAAACTGAAATATTTTCCCATGTTGTATGGAAACTGAAAGCTTCTCTCACATTCCCTTTCAAACTAAATACCAGGAATCTCTTTGACCATGATCCTTTTGGAAACAAGGAAGGAAAATACTTTTATTCTTATGGAAGCATGAAGCATGTCTTTAAACAATTCTAAAAGTCGCAACAGGACTTAAAAAAAAAACATGAAAAGTATTTAAAAAGCCAGGTGAGCTGTTTTTCTAGTAGAAAGGTCAATCCAACATAAAATTAATTTTTAAACCAAACGGGCACAAAGAATTAATAAAATGGATCAGAGCCATGATGATAAGTGAACAGTTAAAGAAATGTGGCCGAGATCACAGAAAATCAGGGAGAAAAAATACACAAGCAGTTTGGATGGAGCCTCTCTTGCTAGTGACTGACAGCTGATGGCCGGCCACAATGAGTGGTGGCTTTAATCAGCTGAAAGGGTTTTCATTGCTGAGAGTTGGTGAGCAGTGACAGTGTCTGTCAAAAACAAATGAAAATGGCGCCGGCATGAAAGGAAAACAAGATTCCCCTTCAGGAGGCATTCCTGAAAGGAAATTAAAAGGATGCTTTCCAGGTAGCAGGAAATTATTTCAGAGGAAAGTTGGAAATAGTAATAAAGAAGATGATACAATAATAAAACCAAGTTCAACAGAGATGAAATATGAGGTGTGTATCTGTGTAGGTGTGCAATAATACATGGCGATTTTTGATAAACTTTATTCATTTTTTTCTCTCCCATCAGAAATGAGAACATAGCAGGCATGAATTAAAACTAAAGTATTTAAATTATATCATGAAAAAAATCTTTTAGTAGCATGCTCTTTTACTTTTGGACTATTTTCCAATGTTCATTTCATGAACATGAAAACTTTGTATAATAAAGTGTTTAGGAAGTATAAAACTGATTAAGCACAAGGATTATTATCATCATTGAGAATAATTAATGGAGTGCAGCCCTAGAATTTTATTAGTCGGTCTGCTAAAGTGTTTATAGTCCTTTTTACTGCTTTGGATTAGTTTAGGACTGAGGCACATGAAAATACGTTGTAAATGAACAACGTTAAGTAATCAACATGTGTGACTTCAGGATCTTCACTGCTGTTACAATAAATTGGAACATTTGACAAAGGTGGTCAAAGGACTTTGTCAGAGAGCCTGCCAATAAATGACAGATGTGATGCACTTTAAAATAAAAATCTTCTAATAACCAAACATGGAGACTCGAGTTTGTAGATTTGTATTTAGACAATGATTAGCTTTACTTCAGCATGATTAGTATTAAAAAACAAACATCTATTAGTAAAAATTAAGCATTTCTTGTATGTACTTATATTTTCAAATGATGGGAGGGGGCTAATAAGATTCACTTGGATTTCCTCAGGGGGACATTTTGCTGTTTGATTAAGAATGACTTAGAAATGATCATTTTTCTGAAATTAGAACTCTCAGTCTTCTAACATGGCTTTATTTGATCGACAGGCATTTCATGATAGGTTTAGAAACAGTTTCAACTTTGTGTTCCACTTAATCATCACTGAAGAAATTTACTAACATCACATCAGGAGGAAATACTGGCTTACATATGCAACTTTTATTTTATAGTTCATGAAGAATAAAGAATTTATGAAAATTATATCTCTGAAATGTTTATTTTTTTGCAGTTCAGCAATGTATTAAGGAATCATGTTTTTGCTCTGTGATACCTCTCAAAAGGATTTTAAAATTTGGTTTAAAACTTTAATTTGAGCTTAAAAATAAAACTTAAACTGAACCAATATCATGAATAGGCACGGAAATATACCGGAGATCAGAAATGATTTTGAGATGATGGAAATAATAATTGTAAAATACAAAATAAGATGGTATATAAGAGAATATAGTTCATGGAGGAAGAAACGTGAGTTGTGTGTGAGTAAAACTAAAACAGAGAGATAGAAAACAGGGAATAGCCAGGTTTAAGCAGGGACAGCTGTGGGAAGAACGGGGCAATCAGGGTCTTAGGTAAAGTATTAACCCTGAAAGGGGTGTGTGGCAAAGCAATACGGAAGCCTACTCTCTTACAACCCAATTCTAATATATTTGGAGAGGACAGTGGAATAGATGTAATATGAAAAAAGAGGTAGGAGATACTGGGGGTTAAAGATTTATACTGGGATGGAGGTGGGCATGTGGGAGAAGAAGAGGTAGGTAATAAGTAAACTAAAGTAAAAATCCTGGAAGAACATCATGGAAACCTACTAGTTAGTAGGATGTTTTCAATAATCTTTTTCAATGTATGAGTGGATGACACAGAACATTAAACAAAATTGCATTTTCATGTGTGGTATACCTCCCTACAAGTTATCGGCCAACGGGGCCCCAGAGGTCTCCAAAGGAACACAACCTATTGTCACTGCTCTTGCCTACCCAGCATAACTATGTGGTGATACACTGTGACTGAAGATGCCACAGCACATAGAGAAACACTATCAAGACAACTTAAAAACATCACCCTTCTTGGTATGTCAAGTTGCAGCGAGAATAGACACCTCCTCTCCTATTAAGGCTAGAGAAGGCAACCCAGTAGGAAAAAAGTGTCCCCAAAGCAGGCAACAGAGTCAGAGACAGCCACTGCTTTCAATGTTAGGAGTGTCACACGAAGACCAAGTCACACAAATGTTAACATATATACAGAGGGCCTAGGTCAGTCCTGTGCAGGGTCTCCGGTTGTAGCTTCAGCCTCTGTGAGCCCCTACGAGGCCAGGTTAGTTGATTCTGTGGTTTGACTTATGGTGTCTTTGACCCCTCTTTGTAGCTAGAGTTTTCCTGCCTGGCCCACAGTCAGGACAAATCTCTGACACCTGCCAGTCCCACAGCCGCTCAGACCCAACCAAGTAAACACAGAGACTTACATTGCTTTACAAACTGTATGGCCGTGGCAGGCTTCTTGCTAACTGTTCTTACAGCTTAAATTAATCCATTTCTATAAATCTATACCTTGCCATGTGGCTCATGGCTTACCGGCATCTTCACATGCTGTTTGTCATCGTGGCGGCTGGCAGTGTCTCTCTGACTCAGCCTTCCACTTCCCAGCTTTATTCTCCTCCTTGTCCCGTCTATACTTCCTGCCTAGCCACTGGCCAATCAGTGATTTATTTATTGACCAATCAGCAACACACTTGACATACAGACCATCCCACAGCACCTCTTGGACCCATAACCCTTCCTCCCCAACTTACCCAAGATCAGTCTAATGTTTGGCTGTGGGTCTCTGCATGTGTTTCCATCTGTTGCTGGGTGAAGCCTCTCTGATGACAGATGGTCTAGGCACCATTCTATGAATATCATTAGGAATATTTTCACTGCCTTTTTTTTTTTTTTCAGCCAGTCATGTTTGGTTCTATCCTAGATCTCTTGGCTATCCTGCCTCAGAGTCCTGGCCTTTAAGTTTTACTGCAACTTATTATACCACGGCTGGAAGATATTCATGGGAGGCCATCCCCTGCCATTTTTTTTTTAAGAAAAACAGAACGATGAGAAAGTAGATGCACAGGGGGAGTTGAGTAAGTTGGGGGTGGGTAGGTGTAGGAAGAGAGTAGGGAGGGCAAATTGTGGTCGGAATGTAAAAACAAACAAACAAACAAATAAATAAAATCCAAGTGATTCCTTGATGAGATAATCATAAAAGAAAGAAAGAAAAAAGGAAAAAAAGAAAGAAAGAAAGAAAAAAAGAAAAAGAGAAAGGAAGAGAGGGAGGGAGGGAGGGAGGGAGAAAGGAGAGGAGGGAGGGAGGAAGGAGAGGAGGGAGGGAAGAAGGAAAGAAATATCCTCCTTGCTGGCTAAATTACACACTACTATTATGGGTTAGCTGAAGAGAAATTCTCTCAAGAGGCCTGAACGAGTCAAATGGAGTCTTGATTCAAAGTTGGTGGAACAGCTGCCACCAGATTAGTGGAAGTAGCCCTTAACTTCCAGTTTGTTCAATTTTTTTAAAGGCAAAACCCCCACAACTGTGATATGTATACAGAAAGGCAGCACAGGACATCTGCAGCAAGCAAGCGTTGTTTACAGAATTGGAGAGATAGCAGTTAAATGACCAAGCAGTTAATCTTTAACTCTGGGTCACTTTGTATAGCAATTTATGGCTGGTTCAGAGACCAGTTTACCATAGGAATTTATGACTGGTCTAAGGGACCAGAGACCAGTTTTACCCAGGATAGTTTTAGCACTTGAAGTATTCTTAGGAATACTTTCATGAGATGGCATAACTATATAGTTCAGTATCCCACTACAATATCACAATACTGACTTACCAAACAAGTTGTAGTCATTGGTGAAATAATGGCATGACTTTTATATGATAACCAATGCCTCTCTGATTGAATATGAGGCCTTCTCCACAGGAAAGAATTCATACTTGCTACTGTAAACCTTGTCAAAAGGCCATATATAGTTCAGGAAAGTCATTAGTTCCTAGTGTGGAAGCTATTATTCTTATTGTCAAATGGCCTTCCAAATATTTATAATTTAACTCTGAACCTAGGCTGTTCTAAATCTTGGTCAGAGGAGCTTCCTTTTGTACTGGGCATCTAGTCACTGCAGAGACTCATAATGGGTCAAAGTGCTGAGGATACATTTTTTTTGTGTGTGTGACAAAGATGTCAAGGCTCAGAGAGCATCATAGAAGAAAACAAAAAAGATATGATAGCCAGATGATGGGAGAGCATGCTCTGAAATGTTGGCTTCTGGTCATGATGTGGTTATTGAACTCATGAAGTTACTATAACTGTTGTTACCTGCACAAGACTGGTATAAAAACCAACCTGCCAAACTTCTTCAAGGAACTCGGGAGAAATGCATGGTGCCCCACTTTGATCCAGTAACTTTCTGTAGTTGGTAGATGCTAGGGATAGGAGAGTCGCACTAGTTGGGTGGTGTGGGTATTTTTCAATAGATACCCATTCACCCATGTACATGTGAGCAACACTAATTAGACACAGCAGACTATTAAAAATAATAAAAGAGGACACAAAGCTGAAAAGAAGATGGGCACATTGATGGGGCATAGGGGGAGATGGACTGAGAAAAATGAGGGGCAGGTGGGATCATGTTACATTGTATGCATCTATGGAATTGTCAAAGAATAAATTTAAAGTGTAAGGTGAGATAAATATTACATCAACCATTTGTGAGGTATTTGTATCAGTATTTGTTCAGGTTTAGTGAGTACTCATATTAATAATGAATTGATGCACAGATACATGCTAAATGAAATAATAATGCCTGGTGGAATTAGGATGGTTAAACGAAAGAGCAGAAAGACCAGTGAGCAGCCTTCTCTAATCATTCAGTAGAAGCATATTCTTAGAATAAGATGAGGAAGGATATGCATAGTGAGGCTGACAGTAATGGCAAGTATAATAAAAAGTTCTTTGAAAGCTGAAGTTACTGGAGGTCTTCAAAAGAGCAAAAGTAGCAACAATTGCAAGAGTGAAATAAAGTATCATATTCTTCAAAATGGAAAAAGGGAAAATTGAGATGTCACAAGTGAATTGGAGGACTTAAGAAAAAGGTTCATTATTCATTTAATCTTGGGTTTATGCCTTATTCCATGAGATAGAACTCATAGCTGATGCTGCCAATGAGGCTAAGAATTCAATACTCAATAGCTCTTGAATGAAAGGGGAAACTGTTACATAAATATAAGAATAAAAGAGCTCTTAATGATATATTGCTCTATCCATAGGTATGTACATTACTTATCCCACATAAGAGAAGATTCTCTTGTAGTAGAGAACTATGACTGAAACCCATATCTGAACAAGAGACTTGAGAGCACTCACTCATAGAGTATCTTCATCAAACTCATCTCCTCAGGTTCCAGATAAGTGTGAATATATTTATACATATATGCATATAAATGTGTATTTATGTATGTATTTACACACACACACACACACACACATATATATATATATATATATATATATATATATATATATATATATATATATATATATATATATATAATGTAAAAGAGGATGCAGATTGATTGTAATAGCCACAGGTGATGGAGGACTCTAAGGAAACAGCATCTTCCAGGCACAGAATTCACCTACACCCCTCAATCCATGCAAAATCCCAATGTGAAGGAGGAGACATGGCCACAAAGTCCTACTCCAAGACAAGGAGATATTCACAGTACTAGAAAAGCGAAAATGGATTTTCAACAGTGGAATGACACCAGGTATTTCAACCATAATTCAGAACAGGCCTCAAGCTGAGGAGCAACTAGACAACACAAATTGGCCTTCATGTCTTTCTTTAGTTCTCTCTCTCTCTCTCTCTCTCTCTCTCTCTCTCTCTCTCTCTCTCTCTCAAGGAAGAGAGAAAGAGCATGAAGTTGGATGGGTAGGGTGAGGATCTAGGGGATTTAAGGGATGGGAAAGAATATGATAAAAATGTACTGTATGAAATTCTCAGAGAATAATTTTTAAAAAATAAAAAGAAATTTGTCTGAGTAAGCAATGTGGCTGAATGAGTAAAGGTGCTTGCCACCAAGCATCAATATCTGAATTCAACTCCAGGGTCCACAATGTGGAAGGAAAGAACCAACTCCTGTAAATAGTTCTCTGATGCCAGTGAATGCCTACATACAGGTCTCATACACAAAGATACACACACATACACACACACACACACACACACACACACACACACACGAGAGGAAGAAGAAAGTAAGAGACTAAATAATGAATGTGATAAAACTGGAAATCTTTTGATTATCAATTATGCACAAAGTTACACTATACAGTTGGAGCGAAAATCTACAGAGATAGTATTTGTCTTATTGGACTTTAAATTTGGTGAGTAAAGAGATCATTATAGCGTCAGCGTAGAGATGGACAAATCAAGCTTAGAACAGTATCATTCTTTGAAGCTAGACTAGAAAGCATGATACCGGGAAGATGTGACCTGTTCAGAAAGATTGGGAACCACAACTATAAAGACTGAGGTCACATAGGTAGAGCGACATTCAAAAGAAGTGTGAGGTTGCAACCAAGCATTGAGGACAGTGTCAGTGAAGACAGATGAAAAATGTTCTAGAAAACACAGGCAGGTTATTCTGTGTGGAAACTGAAGAAACGATGATGAAATTGTGATATAAAAAACAAAGATTATTACATTCCTCCTGAGCAAATCAGTCACTATTCAACTAGAAATTAATCTTAGAAAATAGGTTAGTTTTGGAGCTTAATTATAGTCATGAAAAAACATCCATCTCATAAAGCCCAGACAGCAGAGATTCAAGTTGATTTTGTACTTGTTCTTACTTTCTAACATTTCTCATATATGAATCTTCCATTTTCCAAAAACGTATATAAAATTTCACGCTACCTAGATGGCACAAATATTGCAATTATTTTGCTATTATTTTCTATTATAACATAGTGTATTCTCTTCCTGCCAACCATTTTTATGAATTACCACAATCTTGATGTTAATTGTTATTCTAACACTTAACACTTGGACTCCAGCATAGAATTATATTACTTACTTTATTAGCTCATTTACCACCTACTAAGCTCTATAACTAGGTAATCCCTGGAAGATGAGATATTAGAGGTTACTTCTCATAGTAACTTGAGCACCCTTTTGGTTTACAGTCACTGTCCCTATAAGGCTATATCTTTGTGTTTCCTTGAAAAAAAATAAGTCATTAATTGTTGTTACATGCATATATACAAATTTATATCATATCTATGCCTATATATAGCCTGTTCAGTCTCTAAAATGTTGTTTGTATTATTCCAGGCTGATCATTTGGTATTGGATAACCAGTTGGTATGCTGTTCCTCTAGAAACACCATTTCTCTTGCCCTCAGCATTACTTAGATGCCTGTAGTTCTTTGGTAGGATTGAAGCCTTATAATATTTCCCCTCTCTACCTTGCCATGTCTACCGTGAGACAATGAATTTTAGAGAGAACAAAGAAGGGTGTATGGGAATGTTACCAGGAAAGAAAAAGAAGGGGTAAATGGTGTAATTATAATTTCAAAAATAAAATAAATATAAAAGGAACTTAAAATTATGTAAGTAGAAAAAATGAAGGCAAATTACTTATTTCTGATTAAAACATCTCTGAATCCATAATCAGAAATTTTCAGAGTATATTTAGAAAAAGATCATGTGAAAAGAAGATTAAGCACAGGAGTAGTCCTTTCCTAAGCACTGGTTTTATTTTTCTTCAGTTCTGCACGGGGAAGCATGTAATACCTTATGCATTCAAAGAACAATAAAATTAATATGCTCAAACATCAGATTCTGAAGTCAGATGCCAAAGAACTCTAGTATTTCTTGTCAGATTGGCATCATAAGGCTACCTGTGTTTTGGCTTTGAACATGATTCTTCGTTCATTTTTGTAGAGATATTGCTGAAAACAAAACAAAATTGACAAGATACTTAAATGCTACCAGGCAGCATATTCAAATTCTACAAGGCTTTATGCTTGTTTAAGAATCTTAGGAGATATGTTAAATGCTTGAAAAGCAATATAATTAAGTTATTTGCAAATATGTATTTTTAGTTTCCTTCTTAGTTTATATCAGAGATGTTGGTGTCTTTATGTAGCATATGACACTAGTAGTTATATGTCACGATGACTCTGGAGTGTTGCTTATGACAATAGTTGTCACATGTTGTGATGACCGTGGAATGCAGAAGAGAAGCTTCCCGTTTTTGAAACACTTTTCCTTTCACTATTTGATGGTAATATTTGCAAATTTCAGTGTGAGTGTACCCTGAGCCTTATGAGAAGACATGACCAAAGATTTTAGACAAAAACATGGTGGTGTCATTCTTCGCGTAGTTTATAACCTCAAATCACAGGGTTTGTGGTAGGTCAATAATATTTGTATAAATGGTAACCTTGTAACCCTATTTTGGCAAGATTGTTCCTTTAATTTTTTGGATACATATTGTTACAGTACCTTAAAAGCTAAAACCCTGGGGGAGTCATAAACTCCCTTGGATATCCAGTCAAGATGAATTCGAACTAGCTTCATTACACTTTCATATTCCTTAAGCCCTGAAAAATTTTTTTCATCTGAAAGGAACCATTTCCCTTCATGTTTTTCTGAGAAGTTTTCTATGCTGGAGAGTCCCTTCAATTGAGAGATCAGGCTTCTTCCACACTGTCCAGGTAACTGAAGTTGAAAAAAAAATGAAGCATTGTCTGATTACACTGTTAATCGTAGCAGCCACATGAAAATTTTTCCTTAAAAATAAGTTGTAAGTTGATGTTTTATTACTTAAGAGATTGAGAAATATCAAAAAACATGCCATTTAAAACCTTCCTCTAAAACAATTAAATGCTGTACGCTCAAAATTAGACTCAAAAATAAATAAAATAAAAATTTCCTCTTAGGTTTTAATAATTTTTAGTACTCTATATGGTTCTAACTTGTTAAAAAAATATGCATGAGTGTTTTTTACTCACTGAAACTTGGAAGTCTATAATTGTTATATACACTTTAAAAATCTGAATCTCTCCTATGTTTATTAGGCTGTTTTATATTTTCCATCCATTTCTTATTTAATTATAATAATTTAACTTCTTTTCCTGAAGGATTTGTTTTCATTATTATGGTATTTTAATCACACCACAGCTACTATTATTATTATTACTATAAAATACTAACTAAAAGTTGAAATGAAAATCCAAGTAATAGGTTTTTACGAGGGGATAATTATAATAAGTCTATTTCATAGTGTCATTATTATGTGTGAACACCATAACTTGGTAACCTAGATCCAAATATTTAATTAGCCTACACAAATTATGTTATAATGACATATTGATTAACACATGTGGAATTATATGCTAGACTTAAAAGATAGGAGATAATATTCAGCTACAATGTATCATAAATTCAAGTCATGGTATAAACATATATATATTTAATGCAAGAAATAAAGATACTGACCCTCCTGACACATGCCAGTGTTGACCATCTGTCTTTGACTTCTGTTCATTGCCTATTATTATAAAATTAAGAAATGAATAATCAAGGATCTACAAATTACAGCAGTCACACCGAGTATCTCCATTATCTGTTGTGTAAATGCAACTTCTTTTAAATGTGGCAATTGTTCTGATTTTGTTGTTGTTGTTGTTTCATCTTGACACAGATTATAATTATCTGGGAAGTGTGGAATCCCAATTGAGAAAATACCTCCATCCAGTCAGGCATGTTTCTTGATTCATGACTGGTGTTGGGGTCACCAGATCACAAGGGATGTTGCCACTGCTGGGCGGATGGTCATGGGTTGTATAAAAAGCTGGCTGGGCAAGTCATGGCGATAAACCCAGTAGAACAGAGCTTGTGGGTTGTCTATGCTTCAGTGTCTGCCTCCAGGGTCCTGCCTTGAGTTCCTTCCCTGAATTCCTCTCAAGACCACCTATGATCAGGTCATGTAAGCTGGAATAAACACTTTCCTTCCCCAAATGTTTTTTGCCATGGTGTTCCATCACAGCAATAGGAAACCTAAGACATTTTTTTTCAGGCATTTGCCCTTGGCAATGGCTGCTTTCAGAGGAACTAATGATGCAGGGGTATTCTAACAGTAACAAATTGAGTCAGGATTTTGAATAGTTTTATATTTTATAGTTTGTTATATGTTAAAATATAAACATCATTGTAAATTTTTCTATCCTTTGGCTATATTTTTATTATTTTTTTTAAATTTCTGATATCTATGGTTTATTACAAAAATCAGAAATTATAAGGGGTACTGTCTAATTCTTTCTGCCAATGGTACACACTCAAATATTTTAAGTTAATACTCAATTTTTGCTGAACAAATTGGTGAAAGAAAGTTATTTTTAAAAAAACTAGAATCTGTCATAGTTGGGAGATTGAATAGTCTTTGAAGTGTTTGAATTCACTTTAATTTTATTTTAAATTTTTTCTCATGTTGGGGGCCATGTGTTTTGTATAAGATACATTTATTTTAGAAAGATAGGATCTGATGCTGTTTTAACAGATAACTTTTTTTTTAATTGCTATATTTGTTTTTCTTTTTTCTTGAATGCTATTGGCTGTGGCAAGAAGGAAAGAATTATGACACTGGTATCATATTACTGTAGTGGAAACCAGTAGAAAGCCTCTTTCCTAAAGGGGATGTATTTTTAATCTTAAGTTTTAATTATGGTAAAAGTACATAAAATTAATGATATTTTTAGTGTGTAGTTCAGTAGTGTTATGTATATTCACATTTCTGTGGAATCAATTTCCAGATTACCTTCATTTTCTAAAAACTGAAATTGTATTAAACAATAAATTTCTATTTCTTTGCCATTTGCTTTCTATTTTTGTGATTTAACTATTCTAGATATTTCATATAAGAACTTCAATAACTATTGGCATACAAGTCTATCTTTTGAAAGTGACTAAAATCCAAACTAATCAAAACTCTGCTGCTGCTCACAAACCATCGAAATGACAAAGAAGCATAAGATGAAATGAACTGACTGACCCAAAGGAATCTAGAGTTTACAGAGTTTTATCTGGCTTCTCTTTCAAATAATAGCTTTGTAATTTTGATTGAATCATTTTTTAAAGCTTTTGCTTGAAATTTTAAACTTAAGGCATCTAAAGCTTTTCTGTATTATATTTACTTTTCCCATTTAGTCTGCCATTTAGGGCATTAGGAAAAAGTTGTGATGCTTATGACTATCTTGGTACATAAGTTACATGTAAAAAGAATTAAAAATCAACCCAATGAGCATTGGAATTATAATTTTATCATATAACAAACTGTAAAGATTTCTAGATTTTGATCCCTTGAAATGATATAAAAATTGTCTTTAAATGCAGATATATAAGTGTCTTTCCTTGAAGGTCTTGCTTGTTACTCTCCTTTAAAACTTGGCTTAAGTTTCTGAATAATCTACATCTGGCTTTTGCACACATTTCCTTTACGATTTGCTTCATTTTGTCCTTGTCTAATCCAAATGCCTACAAGTAAATAGAACATTGAAATTTGGCAAAAAATTAATCTGAAAATGTGATTAAAGCTTTCTCCCCATTTCTTGATTGTCGATGAGTATCCTCTGCTGTCAACCATCCCATAAACCTGTAGCACGAATCTTAACAGGTCTTATTAATAAAATCAAACCTGAAGTCAGGTATTAGGGTGAAAGCTGGAAGATCACAGAAGCAGAACAAGCCACACCTTCCTCATCTCTCCAATTCCTAATCTGATCCTATTTCCTCAGACTGGAAGCCTCTGAGTCCTCATCCAGAATGGATCTCAGCTGAACTGCTGCTCAAAAGCCTAAAAGCTTAACCAGCCTCGTCCCTGGTTTTCATGCCTTATATACCTTTCTGCTTTCTGCCCTCACTTCCTGGGATTAAAGGCATGAGTCACCATTTTCTAGCCTCTGTATCTAGTGGCTGTCCTGTTCTCTGACCCCAGATAAGTTTATTAGGATGCACAATATTTTGGGGAATATTTGGAACCACCACATAAACCCTCCTCAGTTGCAATAGGCAATTGTCTGTCCTGTCACATCTTCAGTGCTGGACTGGTATCCTTGCTTTAGCATAGCGTGCTAGATGTCCCAAGTCTCTGTTATGAATGCCAGGAGATGTTTTGATCACCTTTGAAAGACTAAAAGACAAAATGCTTGACCCCATAGTTACAAAGTTTTCTTTCTCTTTCCTTTGGGATACCATACCATGCCACTTTTTTGAAAACCAAATACTTGATTCTACACCTATAACAGAGATCATTAGAAAACATAGATACTATGGAAATAAATGCTAAGTATAGAAATATAGTCAGATAAATGAAAAATTACAGAAAAACAGATTTGGTAGAGATTTGCATTGTGACTTCGTTTTTATGATCTGACCAGGAATATACCTGTATTTTGTATAATAGTTATCAAATATGTACATAGCAAATACAAGGATATATGCAGCATTGACATTTATCTTTAAAATGTGTTCAAATTTACTAAAGTTGTTTGCAAAATATTTTGTTGATTTAAGAAACAGAATATTGCCTGTCATATAAACTGCCACATTTAATCAGCAGGTGTTCACTTTGGGTAGTCATAACTTCTTCTGAAGAGCTTTTTGATGTCAGTATCTGTTAAATAGACTGTAGGAATCTGGTTCCTGGAGAGAATTTATGGAAATTTTGCTATCCTGTTGTGTTGATGGGAATCGTATCATGTTTCTTCTCTCCAGTGGGAAGGAAACAGTAGGACTCTGTTTAGGATGGAGCGTTTCAGAGATTCAGTAGTTTAAATGAAGCAAAGTTTACTATGTGCCATTGAAATAGCAGTAACTGTTCAGCACTAACTGTTCAATGGATGATTGTACAAAAACCTAAATCTCTTTCTAGAATATGCTTTCATTGCTTTGCCCCTGTAATGTTCTTACTTGGAATTGTACTTCATCATAACTTCATGGGTTCACCAGAAAATACCTTATCGAGTAGAGAATAACCATTGTTGGCACTTTAACATCTTGTAACAAGAAGAAAATCACTCCCAACTTCCATGTAACAAAAGTGAAAATGTTCCAAATCATATATTTGACTATTCAAACTTACAATGAAAACAGCATTTTAGGCATTCCACTTTAATTTATACTTTGTAGTAGTGCACTGAATAAAAATCATGAGAGTCCATTTTCAGAGCATTTAGAAAACTTGTATTTTATGTACACTATCATGAAATAATCACATTTCATTTTTTATCAATATGCCTCTCCTTAAACCACAAGGGATGTATTGCCATTTTACTTTGTGAATTTGACTGCTTAACTTCTGAAGCACAGTATTTTACCAAAATTGTCTTGGTGAGGGTCAGAATATGGAGGTTCAAATCAGACAAAAAATCCAAACAAAAAGAAGTCCCATTCCTAATCAAGAAGCTATTGGCCAGTGATGATACATTCTGCAAAGGGAAAATCAGTTTTCTGCAATGTAGATCACAGGTCAACCAGTCTTGGACCAGCCCAATGCCCAGGAGCAATTGGGAATTCTAAACATACTTCACTTTTTTTTTAATGTTTTATTTTGTTTTGTTTTGGTATTTTGGGTTTTTTGTTTTATTTATTTATTTATTTTACTTATTGACAGAGAAAATGAAGTTGGTTAGTAATAAGGTGGGAGATGATCGGGGAGGAGTTGGGTGAAAGGAGGAAGTACGGCAAAAATATATTCTATGAAAGAAATTTTAAATAATGAATTATTTAAAAAATTTAGAAATTAAGAACTATGTACCTTCAAAATAAACAGATTACATATATTGTTATATTTTAAAGTTACTGGATATGGTTTTAAAATTAAAAAAATAAAAGAACAAATGCATTGTTGAAGGCTTGGTTAAGGACTGACTAAAATTGTTCATGTAAGGACCACACATGATATTGGAACAGCTTGCATTTGTGTAGTTTTTGTGTTTTCCTCTTTATAGTATCCTTTCTGGTTTCATTCTGTTGTTATGATAAAACAGAGTAGAAAAGGAACATCTTTATTTAGCTTTCATTTTCAGGCCACAGCTTATCACTGAGGGAAGTCAAGGCAGGAAGTCAAGGAGGACATCAAAAATAGACTTGTTTGCTATTAATTCTAGTTGGGAACTCACTCATAGTTAAAGAAATACAGCAGAAATTATACAAGAATGCTGCTTGTTCAGAGGGTCATGCTTAGCTAGCTTTCTTATACAGCCCAGGACCACCTGCCTAGGGATGGTTCTGCCCACAGTGGGCTGAACCCTTTTACATGAAATTAACAACCAAGACAATTGCCCATAGATATACCCATGGGACAATATAATCAGAGTAATCCCTTCACTGAGTCTCTCTTATCAAGTGAAGGTAGGCTATGTCAAGTTAACCAACTAAAGCATGGAAGGGCAATATCCATGACTAAATCATTTGTCATAATATTCTTCTTTTAAAAAATGTTATTTTTCATTAAAACATAACGACATCACTTTTCTAACTCCATCTCTCTTCCCTCTAAATCCTTTCATGATTCTTTGCTCTTTAAAATTCATGGCCTCTTCTTCATTAATTTTTATTGATATGTATATATCATATATACATATGATATATATGAATGAATATATAAATATAACATGCTGAATCCATTTAGAGTAACGTATATGTTTTTAGGGATGCCCACTTGGTATTAGATAGCTATTTAGGAACTTATTCTTTGAGAAGAACAATTCTCCTTCTCTAAGAAGTCATTATTTATTGCTTGAGATTCTCCCCATCTACAATGACTTGTGACTGGTGTTTTCATTGCTCAGATCTTGGTTAGGCAGACATATTGTTGATATTAGATGAGTGTAGCTCATAGTCCTATCTAGAAGGCACAATCTCATAGCAGATTTCTGGGTCCCTTGGTTCTTACAGACTTTCTGCACTCTTCCGAGTTGTCTCCTAAACCTTGTGTGTTTGGGGTTGTGTTATAGATGTATCAGTTGAGAATCTGCACCTCATGCTTAGTCGTTGTCTACACTTTGACTGGTTGTGGCTTTCTGCAATGGTCTCTATCTGCTCAAAATGTAAGTTTCATTGATGAGGGTTGAGAGCTACTCTTATTTGTGTGGATAAAGCTAAGTATTTAGAATGCAGTTAAGAATTAAACTAGTTCAAGAAATTGACAGTACTAGGTTCTCCTCTAGGATCCATGACTTCAGGAAATTGACTACTTTTACAACAGCAGGCACGAATTTTTTCCTATTGAGTGGGTATAGGTCCAATTAAATAGTTATTGGTTACTGCCAAGGTATAAGCACCATTATTGCACCTTTGGGGATATCTTGCCATGGTGGCCTTGTAGTACTTCATAGGTGTTATAGCTGTGCATTGACCACTGTCTTTCTCTGGTAGCTGATAGCATTTTCTTGTACTATGAAAGCTAGTCCTCATGGAAGAGGCTTTTGAGCCAGTTCCAGCTTGATTCTTACATGTCTCATGTAAAAGAAGTGTGTCATGTTTTCAGCAATAGGGATTCCCTTGAACTTCTGAGTAGCAGTGAAGAGCAACTGCAGTTGCCCAGAATGTTTTGAGAATCTCTTGGACTCTACTGAGCAATAATCTGAAAGAGGTGTTCTCATGTTTGGTAAGAGCGTTTTGGTCAGTTTATGATCTTGGGAAGAGTATTGTTACTCCAAGTGGTATCACCTGGCATTTCTAAAGATGCTAAGATAGAGCCTCCTCAACACATTTACACTTGATTGTCTATCACAGTTCCCATTACAAACACCATTCTATTGGGGACTAACTCAGTCAGTTCCTTTGTTAGTATAGTTGCTAAGTCAAACATAAAGATATTTGGCAAGGTACATAGCTAACAAGTATTTTAAATTTTACCTTCCCTATTTTAGATAAAAGCAGTACCTCAAATTTTGTGTGAATTGTAGGTTACTGATAAATTTATTGAAAGCAGCTTTAAGCCAAGAGAATAAATAACGTTTATATCAAAAAGCATCCGTCATTCAAATAATAATTTATGAATCTTCTGAGATCATACATAATCTCGAAATTGCAAATTCTGCATAGCATGGAATCAATTTGAATACTCATTCAAAATATTGCTTAAAGTTTCTTTAGCATATTCTGTTTGATGTACAAAGGAAATGAGACTTTAGAAAGCAGTTGTTAAAATCCTCATTTATTATTATTATTTTAAACTGAGGCAGCTGGAGAATGCTGTCAATTACTCAAAGTTAATCTGGTGGCTGTGCACAGAACACCCCTACTGGGTAAGTAAATGAGAACCGCATGCAAATTAACTGAATAACTCACTCTCTGGACAATTACCAGTTTATCACTTTTTTTAAAGGGTGTTTTTTTTGACACAAAAACTTTACTTCCTGACTTCATATATCACCTGAATTAGATATCAGCTTGCATTCCAGTGCACAAAGAACAATGGAGGGCTAATTTTAGACCGTAGAAGGAACGGCTTTTAGCACATCCACCAGAAAACTGAACAGGAGCCAAAGCTCAAGTTTGTTTATCCAAAAAGTTGGTGAGAGAGGAATTTAAAGGAAGGGAGGGAGAGGAAGCTGCTTGTCCATTGGGTGGCCAGAAAGGGGAGTTTTACATTTCTTTCACATAGCCACCACGCCTATGTCACCATAGGTCACGTGCTTCATCGGGTGGGTTGAGAAGTTATCATGTCCTATGTAGTGTATTTTTACCTTAAACTGGATGAGCTGGCTCCATTTGTGCATATCTATCCTTTGACTAATCAATTTCAAGTCATCTTTGACTAAGTTCTAGAGGCATTTCCTGAAAGACACTTCGTTATTAAGTGAATTCAGGCCCATGTTGTCTAGGAGGTAGATAGATAATTGCTTGGTTTCTGCATTTCTCTCACCTAATATTGTAGATTACAGTTAAACATATTTCTTTTAGGGAGATGGTTGTCTTAGTTGTTAGAAAGTATCCCAACTGAGATATGAGGAACTTATATAGCCTCATTTATTGCTCAATTAAAATACCAATATATGCTATTATTGAACTCTCAAATATAATGAATGACCTAGTATATGGTATTGTCTGGAGGCCTACCATGCATATTCAGATCTTGATATCTCTGCCACATCATGATTGATAATAAATTGCTTATAGTCAACTTGTTCTGTCTCAGTTTCCTCATCAATAGCACAAGTATAACAGTTGGTCCCATCACACAAGACTGTGTAAAATGAATCAAATGACTTGATTTAAAAATGGCTATCATAATACTCTGAACATGCTAAAATCACTGTTTTAGGAAAACCTATTATTATTAGTAAGCATGTGTGCGGTATGTGCCTGCCTAAGGGTGAGAATACTCAATGCGGAGACTTGAGGATGAATTTTGGAATTCAGTTCTCTGCATTCATGATGGGTTCTAGGTGTGGAAGTTGGGACTTCTAGATTGAACAGCAAACAACTTTACTCTCTGATCCAGCCCTTTGGTTTCAAATCATGTACTTTTTAAAATTTGGACTTTATTTTTATTATATGTTATCAAATTTTATTTTTACTTTAAAGCAAAATTTTATTCCTTATTTTTATTATAGTTATCAATTTTTTATTATAGTTCCTTCTTTTTGGGAAATAAGAATTTAAAAAAACACTCTTACTCCTTTTCTACTTATTTATAATATTTTTCCCACTTATCTTTTTCCTTTCTTAATTTGACCATACCTATCCTTCCTTTCCTGTTCCTGTCTTCCTTAATTTCATTCATTTCCTATGTTTGCTTTTAGCCTAAATAAAATATAGCTTCATAGCACATACTATGTATATTTTTGTCATTTTCTGTTCTATAGACATTGATAGTCCATGAGGTGGTTTGAGTTTCTTTGTCTAGTCATGTTCATTTTGCTCTTGGTGCTATTGCAGTGGTTAATTTTCTTTCTTTTCTCTTCTTTTTCTTTTTTTCTTTCTTTTTTTTTTTTTTTTTGGTTTTTCGAGTCAGAGTTTCTCTGTGTAGCTTTGTACCTTTCCTGGAACTCACTTTGTAGACCAGGCTGGCCTCGAACTCACAGAGATCCACCTGCCTCTGCCTCCCGAATGCTGGGATTAAAGGCATGCACCACCACTGCCTGGGTTCAGTGGTTAATTTTCTTCTCCCTTAATGCTACTGGGGATTGTCCCCTAAAGGGTATGAAAGGGTTAAACTCTTAAACTCTCCCACTTTTTACAACTAAATTTAAGTTGCAGCTCTCTGGAAAGGGCAAAACAGGTGTCTCTTCCACCAAAGGGCCATTTATCTGCATGGCCTTTACATTCAGGGTCGAGAGAGAACAAACACAGAGGGTCTAAGTCAGCCTTATAGTATCTCAAGGACAAACCCAGCAGCCTGCTTTGAGTCATGTCCAAGCTTATGTAGATGTGTCCAAAAAGGAAAAGACTAAATCTTAGCCAATTATAAATATATTAACATAACTGTTGCTTGCTCAACCAATTATGTAGCTGTCACTGAAATGCCTCTTAGCTGTGCTTAAAAGGAACTTGCATGTCCTTCTCAGGGTCATTGCCAATTTGTACAGGTGAATGACCCCAAATGCATGCTGTTATAATAAATGCTCTTTGCTTTTACATCCTATTTGAGTCTGAGGTCTTCCTTCAGCATTTCCTCAGACCCTACAGGTAGGAAGCTTACTGTGACGATACTCATAAAGTCTTAAAAGATATTCAATATAGCAGATGCAATAATCATAATACAGAAACACGAAAAAAGCAGGACAGCACCATGTCTCCAAAAGAATATAACTTCTCAATTACAAATCCAAAGATACTGAAATGTCTGAAATGTCCAACTAAGAAATCAAAAAGCTTACTTCAAAAATATCCCGTGATTTCAAAAATGAAACATATCCAAAGATGAATAAGGAAAGGAAATCAATTCAAGATGTCCACAGTAAAGCAAATAGTACAAAGAGAAAGGCAGTGACATGGAAGAGAAATTCAGCAATGAAGTTGAGATCTTGAAAACAGAACAACCAGACAGATGTTAGAGTTAAAAGGTTCAATCAAATAAAAAATACAGTTGAAAACATCACCAATAGATTAGATCTATTGAAAGTGAATATCAGGGACAGGAAATAAGAGCTGAGTAAATTCTACATTTAGATGCCAATAAACACAGAAAGCAAAAAAGCAAACAAACATCAGAAAGCAAAAACCAAACAGGTATGGCCACAACATCCAAGATTTCTGAAACATGCAAAAGAATTCAAACACAGTATTCAAGGGAGTAGAATAGGGAGCTGAGATTAAAAACTAAAGATGTAGATAAATCTATTCAACAGTAGCAGAAAAGAAAAGAAATTGACATCAAAGCACAAGGCATTTAGAACCCCTTTTAAGAACCACCACAGAAAAATTTCTCTGTGAAACTTCATAGTCAAAAACTCAAACTAAAAAACAAAGAAATGAGATTAAATGACAAAAGAGAAAAATGCTAACTTACAAAGACAAACACACTGGAGGATCATTGGAACTTTCAAATCAAGAAAAATACAGAATGAAATATTTCAGGCCCTGGAAGTACATAACTTCCAGCCAAGACTGCTCTTTCCAAAAGAAAAAAAAAAGTTAAAACAAAATGGGTAGATAAGAACACTGAAGATAAGCCTGAGCTAACATAATTTATGACCAAACCTACTTAAGTGCAGATACTTAACGGAATCTTATACACAGAGACCTCTCATGAGAGCCTCATGAGGGCATAGGAAAGAAAAACATTCTTAGAAGGGAAAGAAAAGAATGTATCATCTCAGTCTCATGAAATCAGCAAGCTCTAATATGACCAGGAGAGAAAGAAAAGAACAAACAATAATTGAATCAGCTTGGAAAGAATGAACAGAATTATGGGATTAGAAAATCCCTCTGGATAATAATTGTATTTATATATTTATTTATCCTTTATTGAATATATATTTTTTCATACAATATATTCTGATGGTGATTTTTCCACGGCTTACTCCCATCTCCACCAATCTGGATGCACCTACTACTATCTTTCTCTCTTATTAGAAAGCAAGCAGGCTTCTAAGTGATAAAAATAAAATAAGGTAAATAAAAACAAACAAATCAGAATATGACAAAAATAACAAAGCAAGAAAAAGAGCTAGAGGAAAAGAATATAGACTCAGTGATACACACAAGTCCCATAAAAACCTCAAACTGGAACCAATAATGTGTTTGCAAAAGAAAAAAAAAATACCCTGTATGGAAGAAAAAGAAGAAACAAACAACAACAATTAAAACCACCACCACAAACAACAACAACAACAAAAAACAAACCCCAAACCCCTGACTTAATTGATGAGACAAAGAACCTTGAAACAAAATTTGTTTTGTGTTGGCCATCTATGACTGGGCATGGGGCCTACCCTTAAGAGTAATTTGTTTCCCCAGTGAGACTCCTTTGGAAAAAAAGGGAGTCTTTTTATTTGCAAGTAGCTATCAAGTGGAAATAGCTTTTGGGTTAGAGATGGGTGTGTGTCCACTTCTCTTTTCAGCTCTAGGTCCTATTCTGGTACAGATCCTGTGCAGGCTGCCTCAGTTTCTGTGAGTTCATGTGTGTATCAGTCCTGTTGTGTCTACAAGGCCCTGATTTCTTGATTTTCCCCATCCCCTCTGCCTGTTACATTCTTCCTGCTTCCACTTCAACAGTATTCCTACAGCCCTGATGAGAGGGATTTGATAGAGGTAGCCCTTTTAGGGCTGAGTGTCCCAGGATTTCTTGCTCTCTACATAAGGTCTGGCTGTGTGTCTTTGTATTCGTTTCTATCTGCTGCACGAGGAAGCTTCTCTGATGATGACGAGCAAGGCAATGATCTGTGTCTAGCAGAGTGATGTTAGGATTCATTTAGTATTATTGTCTGTTTGCAGAACAGTAGCATTGTGCTTCTCTCCTAGGTCTCTGGCCTATCTAGCCTTGGTTTCTTGGCACTCAAGCAGTGTTGGGTATGGGTCCCATCTTATGGAATTGGCCATCAGTAAAATCAGATACTGATTAGTTACTCTCACAGACTTTGTGCCACTGCTAAAGCAGTGTGTTTTACAGGTGGGTCACTCGTATACTCGTATAGAGCAAAGGGTTTGTGTAGACAAATTTCTAAACAGTCTTATTAAATAAGAAACACAGAGCCAAATACAGGGGTGAAAGCCGTAGAGATCGGAGAAATAGGAATAGTCACCAGCTAACCTTAGCTCACCATGCTGCCATAGCTTCCCAAGAGAACCAGCTTCTTCCTGTCTAACCTGCTCCTTTATTGTCTTGCCTTTATCTGCCTTCTCATTGGCTCTTAGCCCAGATACCTCACTTCCTTGTCACTGCCTGTCTGGACAGACCTCCAGGTCTCTATGGTTGGTATTGGGATTAAAGGCTCCTGTCACCATGCTTGGCTGTGTCCTTCAACACACAGAGACTCTGCTTGTCATGTGGTCAGATTAAGGGCATGTGCTACACCACCTGACTTCTATTTATGGCTGGCTATGACCTCTGATCTCCAGGCAAACTTTATTTATTAACATATAAATAAAATATCACCACAGATTTGTCACAGGTGTTTAACTTTATCTTTTGGTAATGTGCAGAGTATCGTTTAATAGTCCATTGGATTGTAAGCACTAGGTAGGCACCACCTTGACTTTGTGTTCAATTCTTAATACTAGTGTTCTGCGTCCATTCATGTTATTATATCCAATGTTTAGTCAGCTGGTCCTTCAGGAAGTTGGAAGACTGCTTTCCACTTTCGTAGGCCAAACCTAGAAAATACTATTCCATGAGCTAGAGCAATGGAGTCATCAAGTTAAATACAGAATTCTTTGTAGCTGAAGTTTTTGTGTGTCCCCGCATGCCGGCAGTCTGGAAAAATCTCTCCCACTCGTGTCCCCCACGTAAACACACAGAGACTTATATTACTTATAAACTGTATGGCCATGGCAGGCTTCTTGCTATCTAGTTTTTATACCTTAAATTAACCCATTTTTTATTAATCTATAAATTGCCACGTGGCTAGTGGCTTACCGGTATCTTACATCACACTTCTCGAAGCGGCTGGCAGCGTCTCCCTGCCTCAGCCTTCCTCTTCCCAGAATTCTCCTCTCTCTTTGTCCCGAATATACTTCCTGCCTGGCTACTGGCCAATCAGCGTTTTATTTATTAATCAACCACAGCAACATATATTCACAGCATACAGGACATCCCACAGCAATTCTCCCTTTAGAATAGGTAAGAAAACCATGCCAGATATCATGGTTCACAGTTTTATTATCATGATAGGAAGGGATGCATCCATGAAGACAGGAAGGAAGTGGGTCCTCATCTCCTCTCGTCCAACATCAGGTAATTTTATTGGGTGAGAGATATTTTCTACTTGGGAAAGAGTAGAAGTAAGCTAAGCCTTAGCCTTAGGACTCAACTGTGCAGAAGCTCTGTCTCCTGCACACATCCTCCCCATTTTGGGAAGCAGCACAGACATAGTTTCTGTCTATGGGTCACAGAACAGAAATGTCATAATAAGATTCTGAATTTTTTCTCAATGCCAAACAATGTGTATTTCAATTGCAAAACAACAGGGATAATCCAGTTAGCCTCTGACCCCAGGCCAGAGCTTGCAAATGGAGACTGTGGACTCCAGTGCCAGTACAAGATGTGGAACCCAGTCCGTTAAGCATGTGTGTGGCCAGAATCACCTGAGGTGTATGGCAGCAGGTTCAGGCTAAGAATATTGTGAAGAAACACATAGGCCACAGCAGGCTGTGTATCAGTCCTACTACAGTCCTAAGTAGATATATGTGTGTTTCGTGCTATGAGCGCAAGTTCAATCCTGCCTTATGGTGTTATTGGTCACCATAGGAATTTCATTCAAATGAGGCATCTGTCCTATAAAGGTCAAAAGTAAATTGGATAGCTATACACATTTGAGACAGCACTGCTTTAAGCCAAGAGAAGTTGGAGAATTCAATAGAGTAAAATATGAGGCAAGAACTTATAAGCACCAAAAAACTGTCTTCAAGTCTATGTGCAGTAAAGCTGTTGTTGACATGCAAAAAAAATCAAATTAATAATTTCTATGTGTCTATCTTGAAGAAGATCCAAGAATGAGCTTAGCTAAAGTGAAACACTCTAATAAAAAAAATCACTGATATGGAATGCTAAATGTGTAGTGATTTGTTGGGTTAAGATAAAGTGAGACAACTGAGTTGGTTACATTTTTCAACCATGTAGATGTAGCAACACTGCTTAAGAATATGGAATCATGTGGATTGAACATACACAAAAAAATGTACCTGCTTTAAACAATCTTATTTGGCTAAATCAGTATGAGTATTATTATTTTGAAACTGCTAATAAATATGGGTTAAAACAAATGATTTTTGAGATATTCTGTTTCTTGGTTTTGAGAATGAGAGTTTCTGTGAAAAAGACAAAAGACAAAAGATAAAAATTTTAAATTTTAATTTTGGACAATGAAAATCAGTGTGAATATATATGAGGAGTGTATAAAGATATAATATTCTATAAGGCCAAATTCTCTTCTAGTTCTGACCATTAAAGAGGTCTAGAAAAAAAAAAAGCTTTTTGCAGTGAGCATCTTGATGTCCAAATTGTAATGTTGCAGTAATATTTCTCATTGAAGGAAGCCAGCATTTATTGGATAGATATCCAGTTTATCTCTGAGCAGGAAATATACAAAGCCTGCTTGGAACTTCTTGTTATATTTGAGAGTAAGAAAGTTACCAAAGATGATCAAAGTCACATCAAAATGACTCAGTCACAACATACTTGAATATTTATATCCTTGCCAGTACCAGCCACCTTTGAACTAGATATAGATATGTGTAGGTTTATAATGGTTTGAAGGGAAATAAATATGTTCAAGTTCATGGTCACATAATCACATATGAGAAAGAAAACAAAATAAGACAAATTTGGTCAACTTTGGACTCAGGATTTTAACTTCTGGCTTTATTTTTATGCATGTGTCTTTGTGTGTGTATGCCAGCCACCTGTGTATGGGTACCCAGTGATTCCAGGAGAGAGTGTTGAATCCCCAGGACCCTGAGTTATAGATGATTGTGATCCACTTGACATGGGTGCTAGGACCCTGAGTTCCTATCTTCTCTAGGAGTGCTCAGTTCTTAAACCAGCTCTGCAGCCCACAGATGAACATTTTTTATTTGTAAAGAGAACAATCTTCTATATATCTTTTGAATATCAACTGATCTACTGGTTAAGCTATGAAAATGAGGAAATATTTCCGGAAGCTCTCTTTCTGGGAATTAATGAAGACTAGCAATACAGTGTGTTCTAAAACGTTAGTGAGTTTAAACACTGAATGTGATTTTGGCTCTCAGATGCTGCTGACAGAAGCACTCAGTTTTGCCTGTCATCTTTCCAAAGGAATCAACCATGTGTCAGTTCAAATCTCTGCACATGGCTGCAAATTGTAAGAAATATGAAGGGCAGGTAATTGTGTTGAATTGTAGTATGAGAACACAAGGAAAAATAAAAAAGATAAAGAACGTGTTTAGGGAGATCTGTAGTTAAACACTTTTTGGTTCTTCAAGAAAGAGATGTAAGGAAACAAGAGATGACCCATTTTTTTTTTTTTTGCCACAGAACTTACTAAATTATAAAGAAAATGCTACATAAGTAAAAATACTAGAATATAAGTTTCCCAATGGAAACTTTGTTCTTTCCCACAGTGTCTTTCTAATGTCATGTCTTCTTTTTTGTGTGTGACCCTTGGAGCTTAATTAGAGGTGTTTAAAAGGTGGCTACACAATTTAAGGGAAAGATTGGGGGTCCTAATCCTGCAACTATTACCCACCAAGAATCCTTCACAGCCATGAATGGGTCTCTCACCTATCCATGAAACAATGCTGATGTGTCCATTCTTGTGCAGATCTTGTGCAGATAACCACAGCTGCAGTGGTTTTACGAGTAGAAGGCTGTGTTGTATCCAGAAGACATCTTTGTGCTGCACACTGCCTCATCCTTTGGCTCTTACATTCTTGTAGCCTCCTCTTCTGCATCTTTCTTTGACACTTGGAGGATGTACAGATGATCCTTTTAGGACACGGTTTTTCTATCACCATTTATTCTCAGCATTTTGACCAGTTACGTGGTGTTTCTTCATCAACCACTGTTTGCCGCAATAAGAATCTTCTCTGATGATGGCCTACTGGAACTGACTGTTACCCCCCCAAACATTCTTTATTCTAGAGTGGAAATTATTTCTTGAGGTACTGGAGAGAATTAGTTTAATTTTTGGTCCCTTTCTTAAAATGAACAAGCCTAAAGAGATAAGTATGTAGAAGGTAGAGTGACAATCTGACTATTTATTAAAAGAGTGATAGACAGCATCTACTCTGTGGCCAAGGTTGAGCTGGAACTCACTATGGATCACTACTTGACCTCTAATTCTTGGTAATTCTCCTGCCTTAGCCTTCTGAATTGTAGACTTATAAATGAGAACTGTAACATCGGCCTTTTTTAAAATTTAACTTAGTTTAGTTTTTGTTTTTATACAGATTAGCAAAATCAGTAAAACAGATTGTATTTGCAAACACTGAAAAATAACAAAAATTTATAGTTCATTAAACTTTTTAACACAAAAGAATGAGAAAAACAATAAAAAATTAAGGAAATTTAAGCTATTGTTATTGTTACAATTTTCATTAATTTGATAAAGATTAAAAGTAATGCATCTGATTACTAAGGCAAGTAAAATATTCTGAATAAGAATATGCATCTGTCCTTTCATTCAAGAGGCTGGTAACCTGTGTGCTGTTTAAAGATAGTAGGAAATGCAGCATGGTGGGAGAGGTTGCAAATGTTCTTAAGACTGATGTTGCATTAGAATAGAGGTAAATAGTTCTACTGTATCACAATATTGCTCTTGAGACTGCTCTCCATCATATCACAGTATGCAATTAATGAACCGCAATTAAACATCTGCAAGGCAAAGTTTTCCTACTGGGTAAATATTTAAACACAGACTATAATTAAATGCTATTTACATATTATTGATTTAGAAATGATGTGGAAATAAACATGGCATTAGGAGTTTGATGGACATTACTGTTATTCCTGAACAGAAAAATCTGTTCTCTGTGTTCTAGAGCAGGGGATTGGATCTTGAGGTCGCTGCACAGAGTTACTTCTCTTCCTGGTTCCTCCCTGAAGATAAACTAGGTACAGACATGCAACTGGTTTCATGAATGGAATTTAATTAATTTAAAACTTAATTAAAAGAATCATGGTTTATTTTCTTAGTTTGTTCTTTTAAAAAGAAGAGCTCGGCTTTTCCATTTGTCTCTATTTTTGTCAATAGATGGAGAGAATTCTAAATAATTAGGGGAAAGGCCATTAGAGCTATAAAATGATAGGTTCTCCTTCTGCATCACAAAGTGAACAACAGCTAACCTTGAACAAAGAATCTACATATAACATTAAATGAAGGAGAAATTAGATTACATTTTATCAAAGCACTGACATCTGTGTAGCTTACTAATGACAAGAATCAGAATTATCCTCATTAAAACATGTCTGACAGATTTCACACAGTTATTTATATATTTAGGTATATGTACTCATGCATTGAATGAACTACTTTGTAAGCCATTTTTGTAAAATACTTCTTATAAATATAAAATAGTTATAAGCCATTAATGCATTTTATTATATTTGAGAGGGTGTTATTAAGTGACACAGTATTAATTGTATTATTTTATAAAGCAAGTCAATTTACTCTAGTAAATTTCTGGAAATCTCTATCATATGGAAGTGTATATATTTTAAAATGAAAGTATGGTTTGTTTAAGATAAGGTATTGGACTCAGTCATATACACTGAAATAATAGTAACATGCAAAGGCTACTGCTTTGTATCCCTGAAGTGTGTAATACAAAGCCTGCCACACAGTAGTCACTGAAACAAAATAAGGACTTATTAGCCATAATACCGTGAAAGTCATCCACCCTAGTGGGTTATGAAAATGCTGGGTTAAATTCCTTTATCCTGTTATTAACATGCATAAAATTACATATAACTTCTGTCTCCATGAACTCAAAAGAGTTAATTTATATGTGATTTTCTTCAAGAAGTTTCTACAGGTACTTTATTTTATGAGTTATTTCCAATTATTTTCCACCTGGCTTGGAAAAAAAAAGATAAAATTCAAATTAAGAATGCAGCCTTTTACTCTCTGAATGTAACACTATTAACCTTGCTCAACCTAGACAGCTTTCTATTCTAAATGCTTAACACTTGGGTAGAATAGATCCCCTAGACAGTGGTAATCTTGGGAGTACTTTATCAGCAATGTGTACATGTACAATAGAGAGTTAAACTAAGAAGTTACACACTCTTATATTCCATTTTTTCCCACTCTGATAAACATTCACCTTCCTTCCAAGGTGATTCTCTTTACTTCTTACTCAACAATCCACAATTATAGTAGAAATTTCAGCCTTTATAATTCCAGAACTCATCTGGATGTCATGAATTTTATTAGGGTATGAATTGAGAAGATGAAGAGATAAGATAAGGATAGAGGAAAAAGCCCATGATATTAGACTTTAAAAAGAGCTGTATAACTTTAATATAATGAGACATTTTGTAGCTCTCTTGAAAGATTTCTGTTTTATGAACAGTCTTCAAAGGGAAATTATTAAAAGCCTTTGAACAATGTTAGTATGACTCAAAATACACTTTGAGGAAAAAGTTTCCTTTAGCAGTAAAAGATTGAAGGCATTAAAAATGGATTATGTTATTTCAATTATATTTTGTGTTCAATACTAAAACGAACAGTATTAACTTAGGTTCAAGAAACTTGGAGTTTTGAATTTTCATTTCTATTCTTTCTAATTGAGTAAGCTTCTAATAGAGACCCAGAACAATAACTAAACATGCTAACTAATAATTTAAGCATGTCAACAGAAGAAAGAGAGACCCTGTTTAGCCATCACAAGCATTACCAAACTTGAAGGCCAATGAAAGTGGACACTGCTGTGAGTACCCAGGATAATCATGGGTGTCTTCATGATCTTTATTTTTAAGAAGCATAGCTGGGGACTGGTGGGGTTAGTGACAGAAGATACTTAAATGGGTTGTCTAGCTTCATTTGGGGGAATGATGAATCTATTATTTTATAGCCTG
This sequence comes from Peromyscus eremicus, assembly GCF_949786415.1. Taxonomy (NCBI): domain Eukaryota; kingdom Metazoa; phylum Chordata; class Mammalia; order Rodentia; family Cricetidae; genus Peromyscus; species Peromyscus eremicus. Next base: position 48,554,301 of record NC_081433.1, on the reverse strand, counting down.
CAAATGATGAAGCTATTATTTTATAGCCTGGTTAATAATGCTTTATATTTGGAGTTAGTTTAGCCCAGAAAATGTCATTCTGTCTTAGTTTCAGATGTCTTGGGTCATGACAAAGAAGGCACAGCTCTAACAGACAGGTAGCAAGCTAACTTGAGTTTCATATGGATTGCACAGTGTTATCAATAATTAATTATAACAATTGAGATGAACAAAAGGATCATATCACACTGAAGGAGAATATATATATGCTATCTCTGTTTCTTATATTAAGTGAGTATTGGATTAGGAGAATGATGTTGAATTAGAAAAAGCACATATACTTCAAAACATATTTGAGATGAATCATATTAGCATATCAATAGATAACGATGAAATCAATCTGGGAGATGAAAAATTAACAATATAGGAAAGGAATGCTGTAATTGTAGGACTAAGTCCCTGATAACAGGCAAGAGGTTTTTGAGATACAAGCATAGAATATTTGAGAGGGAAAACTGAAGTCTGGCAAAAAATCAAGGTGCCAATCCACAATTTAGGCAAAGTCTTTTTTTTTTTTTTTTTTACTGTATATATACAATATAATAAAAAGAGATAATTGAGTTATTTTCCAGTCTAATGGATTCTATTTGATTGTATCATGCAGGTGCTTTTTGTATTTTGATGTATAATTAGCATTAGCTGCACTTCAACTTCCTGTGTTAAGAAATGAGCCAGAAAGACGCATGAACTAAAGGGAGGGAGGAAAAAACAGAGCAAGCAGAATTTTTTGAAGGAAATAAAATCTTGCTTATATGTGTCTCTTTGAAAGTGCTGGGAGTGAATAATTCAGGGCAGAGTTCAATCTATCTTCCAGCCATCCATCACTCTCTCTCTTAGTGGTCCAGAGGAGCTACTGTGAGCATGGTTGTGAAATTTTAAGCCCAGGAAAGAGGAAGGTTGGAAATGTCCAGTAAGAACTTACTTTCTTGAACTAGAAAAACACAGAATTACAGAGACACACACTGACCTTTAAAAAGTCTTCAGGACATAGAAGTAAAGTTGTTCTTTCTAAGATTGAGTATAAATCATAATTTAAATTATGGTTGAATGTTAGTTATACCTTATGACATATTAAATTGTGATTGACAGAACCTCTAAAGGAGTAAATAACATTTCCATAATTTGTTTAATTGCTTAGTCTTCAAAGCTTATTGATAAACAATAGCTTTGACAGGAATTACTTAATTCATGTGACTTTGATGTAAATTATTTTCCTATGGGTAAAATGTTTTAAAAGGTTAATGTGAAGCTTTCGTTTTAAACACAAAAAGAATTCCAGTAAATCAATAAAATAATACATTTTAGAAAATGGGTATAATATTAAAACAGATAGTTTACTAATACATGAATGGGTAAGTATGAAAATACAAATTAAAATCACAAGATACCACTGTACCTACCATCCATTTTCATGGCTATGATCATCATCAATGAAAGAAATTAATTGTCATGAGCTTGCAAGGAGATAGAGAACCTGAACATTCAAGTATGCTGCTGGAAACATATTATGATATAACCTCCCTGCAAATAAATTGTTAATTTCTTAGTAAGTTAAGCATAAAAATCATGAACTTCCATTCAAAATTCTGATCAGTTTATGAATTACTAAGTGGAATATATATAACAATATAACAGAGCTATAAAGCAACATAAAGAAATTACTAATGTACGCTATCACATGATGAACTTCAATTATAATCACAAATGTACATTTTATTCTAAGCATATGAGTAGAAAATTCAAGGTTATCTATTCAGAAATCAGAATAACGGTTCCTTATTACTAAAGATGCAAAAGTATGAAAGAGAACTTTTAATATGGGGCTAATATTCAAAATGGGATTACAATGATGATTGCAAAAACATGAGAGCACTAAAAAATTAATTAAATTACAGACTTAATGTAGATGACATTTTAAGTAAATCCAAGCTACATATGTTTTCAAAACCAATAATCCATAGGAGTACTAAAGTTTAATGAACAAAATGAAGTAGTTTCAGAATAATTTGGAGTTGCAATGTAGAAGACAGAACTTATTTGTGATTATAATTGAAGTTCATCATGTGATAGCATACATTAGTAATTTCTTTATGTTGCTTTATAGCTCTGTTATATTGTTATATATATTCCACTTAGTAATTCATAAACTGATCAGAATTTTGAATGGAAGTTCATGATTTTTATGCTTAACTTAATAAGAAATTAACAATTTATTTGCAGGGAGGTTATATCATAATATGTTTCCAGCAGCATACTTGAACTTTTTAAAGCAGGTCCATAGAAATGCATCATGTAAGCATAAAACTAAATTCCTTTTTACAACAAGTGTTATGATTTATAGTTTGAAACAGTAAATCTTGTCATCTATAACCAGTTAACTTCTATCCTGTTCATCAATCAGTCAGTTTAAAAGGAAAGCAGAATTGTTTTTCTCTAAAATGTCATTTCTGCTAAATCAAAATATATATGTCATAAATAGTTTCAAGTTACAAGAGTGTATAGATTTCATCTTATTTGAGGTTAAGTCCAGTGAACACATTATAATTACCACCTCAATAATTACCACCAGCATATTCTACATCTGAATTTTATTCATTTATATAAAAGGCTTCTTGATTTTTGGAAATATTTGTGTGAAGTTGCCATTGTGAGACTTTAAAAAAGATATCATTATGTAAGACATGACTCTTAAAGGAGAAAAATATATCTTTATAATCTTCAAATAGCCCTGCCTATAATTTATTTTCATCCTGGGAGATTAGAGATTACATACACTTTTATTTATTTTGAGATTAAAATTTATTTTGAGTTACTTTTCATATGTGTGCTCTGTGTTTGTATAAGCCTTATGTGTACTTCTATATATGTGTGTGTGTTAAGAATACATACAAAAGGTAATACAAAATATAATCTATGTGTATATCTATTTTTGTGTCTTTTGTGTACACACACACACACACACACACACACACACACACACACACACCACCCACATACGTACTCACATACATTTTAAGACAGGATCTATGAAAGCCTAGCTGTCCTGGAACTCTCTATGTAGACCAAATTGGTCCACTCAAACTCACAGAGATCTACCTGCCTTTGCCTTCCAAATTCTGGGATTAAAGGCGTGAGCCACAGCTGGGTGATGGTGGCTCACGCCTTTAATCCCAGCACTTGGGAGGCAGAGGCAGGTGGATCTTGGTGAGTTTGAGGTCATCCTCATCTACAAGGTGAGTTCCAGGATAGTCAGGACTATTACACAGAGAAACCATGTCTTGAAAAACCAAAAAAAAAAAAAAACAAAAAAAAACCAAAAAAAACCCAAAAAAGAAAAAAAAAAACCCAAATACATGAGCCACTACACTCAGAGTATGTATGTATGCATGCATGCATGCATGCTTATGTATGTGTATTTAGTGCCTTTAGTGCTGCATTTGAAAGGAAAACATATAGTATTATCAATATATCAGCTGGTGAATTATTTTTTTAGCCCTTCATACAGAATTTTTTAACATGGTGTGAGTTTATCTGTACTTAGACAATAACAAACAACAATGAAAAGCCAAATCAAATAGAACATAAGATAGTGATGGATATCCAGGCTTTTCCCTTTTTTTTTTCTTTCTTTTTTTTTTTTGTTTTTTTTTGAGACAGGGTTTCTCTGTGTAGCTTTGCGCCTCTTCCTGGAACTCACTTTGTAGCCCAGGCTGGCCTTGAACTCACAGAGATCCGCCTGACTCTGCCTCCCGAGTGCTGGGATTAAAGGCGTGCGCCACTACCGCCCGGCCGATATCCAGTCTTAATGAATATCATGGAGTAGATTTGTTAAAGCCACAAACAGTACTAGTCTCTTCAGTTAATCAAACAGAAAATCATAACAGACTAGGAATTCTATAAACATATTTTTGAGTGATTCTCTATATTTGTTATTTTCTTGTTATGCATGATTGCTTTAGAGATAAAACAGTAAAATGAAGGATGCTCAAATTCCTTTTGATAACAAGCTAAATCAGTACACATTTTCAGGTCAGTTGCATTATATTTAATTCCCTTATTTTAAGATTACATTAAAAATATATCATTTAACTCTCCAAAGAGGGGATATATTTAACAAAGTTATTTTAAATCCATAAAGAAATAATCTTTCTTCAAGATGTTAAATAGATTCATTTATTCTCACTTTGTTCTTCCATGAACAACCGTCTTAAAACTAATATAAGAGAAACAAAAGGAACAAAGATGATAAAGCATTTATCACGTCATTGATGTACATTGGAATTCCAGGAGAGAAGTATTGTAAAGCCAAAAAGGTATTTTTCAAAACTTTCTTTGTTTTAGTGAAAGATGATAAAGTGCTGTAGGATGCCTTTCTGTATGCTGTGAATATGTGTTGCTCTCATTATTTGATAAATAAAGCTGTTTGACCAATGGTGAGGCAGAATAAGGTTAGGCAGTAAATTCAAACTGCAGAGGGTGACAAAGAAGGGTAGAGTTGGAGATGCCATCCAGACACCCAAGGAGCAACATGTCAGCAGACCGGTAATGCCACGGTCATGTGACAAAACATAGATTAATCGAAATGTGTTAATTTAAGATGAAAGAGCTAACTAGCAAGAAACCTGAGACATAGGCCAAGCAGTTTATAATTATTATTAAGCCTCAGAGTAATTAATTTATAAATTCTGAGGGACCATGGGTGGGAGAAATTCGTGATGACCACAGGGTCGGGTGGGACCAGATAAAATTCCAACTATAACAAAACTGTGAAACCAGTAAGTTAAGGAAACTCTACATAATACCAAAGAAACCCATGTAAAGACACATCAGTGTAAAATGAAAACTGGATTCTCAAAAACAGCCAGAGGGTAATAGCCTTGTGTACCTTTTGGAGCACTACTTTGAATGACTCTGGATTTTTCAAGAGACCATGGAGGGGCTGCAAAGCAGCTACACAATTTTCAATTGGTAGAAGTAAAGAACTGCCATAGGTGGATTTCATCTCCTTAAGGAATTAAGGGGAAATAAATCATTCTCAAATTAAAACAAAACAAAACCAATAAATTATGGAAACATTTTGTTACATTATACTTTTCCTTAAAGGATGACTAAAACAAGTTCTTCAGAGAAAAAAGAGATTGTCAAATAAAAAAAAACTGTGGATGATCTCACTGGAAAAAAAGAACAAAAGGGAAATATGTTTGAACTTATTAAATAATTTATATGCAATATATTTAATAATGGAACAAAAATGCTAATACTACCAGGCATTGGAAATGATAATAATGAAGTAGAGAAGGTATAGGGGGCACATTGAAAGTTAAGTTTCCATAGTCTACTGAAGTGAGAAAATGTCATTACCATTGTATTGTGACATTTATGAATTGTGACCTCCAGAGCAAGCACTCTAAATATATAGATATACAGAATTTACTGAATATACGAAGGACCACATTCTGAAAATCTATATGAGATCTTATGAAAATTTCCCAGTAAAGATGTAAAGTTTACTAGGTGAAGTGGCTCACACTATGACCCAGTACTTAGGAGACAGAGACAGGAGGATTGCCTAACCTCAAGAATACCCTGATGTATTTGAGACATTGTCTCCAGAAAAATTAAAAAATGAACTGAAATTTGGAAAACAAACAGATGAAACCACGGAAAACAACCAAGCTATGAGCATATCAAGCATTTACCAATATCCAGAATTCTGTATACACAGAATAAAATAAATTATTTTGAGTATGATGAAAATACAGGCCTCAACTTTATGTTTTTTGAAGATATGCCCTGAAAGAGAGATAAAAGTTAAGTAAATAAAAATATATCATACATTTGTTTATTAATATAAATTAAAATAAAATATTCTAATTACTTCAAATAAGATAGACCAATTCATGCAGAACATATCACAGTCCCATGTTTATACTTTACCAAAGATGTCTATATAACCATCCCATGTTTACATTTTACCAAAGATGTCTGTACAACCATCCCATGCTTACATTTTACCAAAGATGTCTATACAACCATCCCATGTTTATATTTTACGAAAGATGTCTATACAACCATCCCATGTTTACATTTTACCAAAGATGTCTGTACAACCATCCCATGCTTACATTTTACCAAAGATGTCTATACAACCATCCCATGTTTACGTTTTACGAAAGATGTCTATACAACCCAAGCTCATTTGACTGGAAGGAAATACTGATACATTTTCAGTTCTGATCAGGAACTTTAACACCATCAGTCTTAGTAACTTTTTTATTGAGGAGATAAAACACCATGACCAAGTCAACTCATAAAAGAAAGTACTGAAGTTGGGTCTTATGATCCCAGGTTAGAGTCCATGAAGATCATGGCAGGGACTTTGGTGGCAGGTAGACAGGCAGGCAGGCATGGAGCAGACACAGTGCCTGAGAGCTCACATCTTGAAACACTAAGAGGAGGCAGAGAGAAAAAGACTGGGATTGATGAGTCTTCTGAAATCTCCAAGCACACACCCAGTGACACACATCCTCCAGTAAGGACATAGCTCTTAATCCTTCCCCAAACAGTTTTGCCACCTGGGGATCAAGCATTGAAACACAGGAGCTTTAGGGAGGCCTTTCTCATTCACCCTCTCTTTGGTGATTTATAGAACTGCTTTATAGAAAATGAACAATATCCACAAATGGTTCAAAGGGTCTTGCTTATTTATAAATTCATTCTCTATAGTTATGCTGTCATCCATGCTGCAAAAATATTAAGTGCAAAATAACCAGACTGAATAATTAATAAGGCTATAATTGCATGCATCTTAACAGAGTGATGAACATTTACTTTGCCTTCTCCATCTCACCTGTAGTATGAAGTAGTTTTGTCAAGCATATCCACACTGGATATACTACCTGTTATTGGTCAGTTAATGTAGGTATTGTATATCAGATAAGCTCTTGAGATATCATAATCCTCATGTTCAGGTAATTCTTATTTCACTTTAATAAGTCATTATACTATTTTATTATCATTTTTATTATCTTCTATCCTGTATAAATTAAAATTTTATCATTGATAGATTATTTATGGAGAAAAATATAGTATTTACATTGTAAGGTTTGACACTAACCACAGTTTCAGGCATCTATTGAGAGCCTTTCCAATTCATTTCCTAGAGATAAGGGCAGATTCCTTTATAATATAGACTACTTCACTGAGAAAAATAGAATACAGTTTTATGTGTGCAAATGGAATATTTACCAAGAGAAAATCCCCTGTGCTTCTTATCTCAACAAATCCGAAGTAGTTGAAATGATGCAACATATGAACTCTCACTATAGTGAATCCATTCTATACCAGAATAACAGCAGTCATGTCTCATTTGGAAATTCAGCAACATATTTCTAAATAAATCATGGTTGTAAATAATTCATAAATTAAACATTGAAGCTGAAAAACTGCAGAAACTAAAGTAGAAAATGCATTGACCAAGGTGTAACTTTGCTCAGCTGGAGCCCTAACTACTTATGAGGTTGATGCAAGACGGTCACCCAAGCTAATGTGCCTGAGAACTGCCTGACCAAAATATGAGACCCTATTGAAGAAGCTCCTAATAAAAATCTCTACTCTAAAAAATCTTTGCTGAAAAATTCTAGCAAATATCCATATATAAGAATTAGCAGAAATTTTACACAGGATTTATTAAAAGACTCTTATTTTGTTTTTATGTGTATGGATATTTCGCCTGCATGTAATGTCTCTGCCCTATGTGTGTGCAGTTTCCACAGAGGTCAGAAAGGGCGATAGATCCTGAGAATTGGTATTGCAGACAGTTGTGAGCCTCCCTCCATGTGCTGGGAATCAAACCCAGGTGCTTTGCACAAGTGCACTTACCACCTGAGTGGTACCACCTCTCCAACTACACACACACACACACACACACACACACACACACACATACACACACACACACACACACACACACACACACACAGAGTAATGCTTAAATTCAGGAACAGTGAAAGAATGCCAATTTCTTGCTACTTCTATTTAATAACTTAGTTGATATTCCACTGTATTAGGTTAGAAAAATTATCATCTTGAAAAATAATTTAATACAGATATTATATAGAAATCTTTAGTAATCTATGAAATGAGACAATATAATTCATAGATGAATAAGGCATGGCAACACTCGCCTATAATCCCAGAACTCAGAAGGCAGAAGTAGGAGGATCCTGAGTTCAAGGCCAGCTTGGGCCATGGTGAAAGTGTGTTTAAAACGGAAATACAAACCCCAAACCATGAGTTAAATAAGTACTAGTGTGTAAGATCTATATAATAGAAGACTAGGAAGACAATTACAATTTCATTAAATATATAAGGTACTTAAATATATATATATATATAATAAAAACCATTATACTTCATACTGAAAACTATAAATTATTGTTTAAAAGTTATAAAAGATGAAAATAAATGGAAAGATTTGTTTGGGATTGTAGGAGACTTCTTCAAGAGAATTATCTTCCATTCAAACTGTTGCTGTGAGATAGTCTGTATGTCAAATGCTCTGATTGGTCAATAAATAAAACACTGATTGGTCAGTGGCAAGGCAAGAAGTATAGGCGGGACTAACAGAGAGGAGAATTGAGAGAACAAAAAGGTGGGAGGAGACACTGCCAGCCACTGCCATGGCAAGCAGCATGTGAAGATGCCAGTAAGCCACGAGCCACGTGGCAAGGTACAGATTTATGGAAATGGATTAATTTAAGCTATAAGAACAGTTAACAAGAAGCCTGCCACGGCCATACAGTTTGTAAGCAGTATAAGTCTCTCTGTTTACTTGGGTGGGTCTGAGCGGCTGTGGGACTGGCGGGTGACAGAGATTTTTCCTGACTGTGGACAAGGCTAGAAAACTCTAGCTACGAACTGTGCCTTGTTCATTTGAAAACTGACTCCTTTTCATAAACTACATGAAAGTTTGCAATTTTCATCTCTAGTACTATCAACTTTTTGCTAACAAGCTGTTGGTATTTTCTGGCTATACACCAATTAAGAGCCTAATGCATTCTCTGTCTATATTTACTGGAGTAGCATCAGAATCTTAGCTGGTCTCTCTGGGTCAAAATTCCCTACCTTGTTTCTTGATATTACTGTACTCACTGTGTATCAATTACATCCATTTTGTATTTTTACAACTAAAGCTCTCCCCTTGGCCTCTGCTGTTCTGGATATTTGTGTGCCACACTGAAATGAGGGAGTCTAGTTTCTTGGCAGCCTCTCTTAACAGAAATCCTAGCCAACAAAAAATGACTGTCCCAGAATTCTCTGTAATCCTTAATGATTAATGCAAAGTTCAGCAAGCTTACTATAAAAAATAAATAAATATTTTATGGCTTATAGTCAAATATTTTTCTTTGCAAATATTTACAATCCTTTAATAATTAAGAGTCATTCTTGATGGACAGAAATACAAAGCCAGGCTTTTACCCCCATTTAACCCCAGACATAACTTGCTGAAGTCTACTTTAATGAGAGAAGAATGAATCTGGTACAGAGAAAGATAATATTTTGTTTTCAGTTGTGTTTCTTATTAAAGCATGTTGTATGATTGTTGTAATCAATGTGATATAAAGTTCTGCTGGACATTATCATTAGGAAGCCATACCAAAAATAGAGTCTTGGTTACCCTTGGGCATACAAATGAGTAATCATTCTGGAATAATATCCTACAGGTTACATCTAGCACTACTGAATTAAGCTGAGTTCTAAAGGAGATTAAAAAAAAAAACAAAAACCTTAAAAGTGGATTGAAAACACTGGAATTTTCCAAGAAATGAATATAAGAGGCTGGGGAAGCAGAGACAAATTAGAAAAGGGATTTACTGTAAATCAGTTACAATTTAGACGTGGCCATAAGAACATAGGGACGTAAAATGTCACTAAGATTTGGCTCTCAGGCTCAGGAAAGCTTAGAATCCACTCACTTTCATCTCTCAGTATTGGATAGATTCTCTGTGGACTGTAATTGGTTTAAGGATACCCTAATCTCTAGTTGTTTAAAGCAACTCTGAAAGAGAAGTTGAGAATACCTGATTTGCCAGTGTGTGGAGAAGCTTCAACAAGCTTCCACAGAGATGTCTTGTCTTCTGTGACTGTTTAAGACAATCCCTGCAGTCAGCAGAAACAAAAAGCTACCAAGAGGTTAAAGATTTATTGCCTCTTAGCACAGGTAACCTCCTATGTAATCCAAGTCCCGGTATTGACAGCTGGGTTCCTTATTGTACTTGGTAAATAAAATCAGACATGTTTATACTTACTTTTATTCTTTATGACTTTTTAGATGTCATTTTGTGCCTGCTAATGACTTGCATTTATTCATAACATTGTAGGAATACACTTTTCAGATTTATCTTTAAATTCTAAACATATCTTTCATAATGGGAGAAAAACATAATTCCTTTGATGCATATTTTATGGCATCATTTCATGCAAGAATACCAGATATAAGTAACTAAAAAGGCTAGGAGATTCTGAGAAAGGTAATAAGTAGACAACGAACTTCCAAAAGGTTAATGAAATTCAAGGAAAAGTTTCTTTACAGAGAAAGTAGATAAAATATTGCATTTACCCTGTACTTTATGGATGATAGGATAAAGATCAGCAAAATGAGCAATATTGACATATTTGTAAGACTTCAAAAGGCCATTTCAGCACGCAAAGTAGTCAACGGGGTTTATATTTCTCATAAAGGGCAAATCTACATTAGCTCTTTGGGGGCAGGAGATGGAGGGAACATTGACAGTGATGGGTATGCCTTCAGAGTTTAGTTTAGACTGCATTCATTTTTAAAAGACTTATTACTTGGGTCTTTTGTGTAAACTCATATAACTGAAAAAAGTCTCAATAAATGTTCTCAGTCCTATATTTAAAAGACACAGTTTTTCCAGTTAAAATAGCTGTTTTTCTAACAAACATTCTTTGCCCATTTAATTATGAGTTTTTATTTCATGCTACATAAAGTGAATATATGATCATTATTTATGATATAGAAAAAACAGGCTTATAATATTGACAACATAATTTATAAACTAATAATTCTTACCCTTTATGTAAATCTATAAATATAAAGTAATAGTGAAAATAACTAGTGAATGTAATTCAAATTTTGTCAGCTACTCTATAAATCCTATGTAGGAAAATATGAATCCTTATTAAAGAAAATATTTCTGTTTATTTTGTTATCTTTATTTCTTTGTTTTTATGTCAAGATTGAGAGAGCCTTGTGCTAGAGACTTTTGTTTATGAAGAGAAAAATACCTTAAAAGGGATGTTCAGATTTGACTTTTCAGGTTTCAACAACAGAAGTCAAATCTTGCTGATTTAAGCAATAGTTGATATAAAATTATGGACTTGGGAAAAGATGCAGGGAGGTTTCTGTGTGTTTCCTTAGGACCACACAGGAACCAATGAAGCTTCAAAGGTTGGAATAAAAAGATATCAACAAGAGTCTAGTTGTAGCATCCATTGATGGCTTTGTGTCTCATATGCAGATCTCAATCTGCCTTAGATTGTTCATGATTCAAAGCTTTGGAATGATGGAGAGGTGACCTTGAGAAGCTGTAGGGCAATCATTCTGCAACTTTCCAGCAGAATGAATCAACAGAACCTGAGGTCTCTTATGTAACATGGCCTAGTGTATTTTTGTAAACTCCCTGATTGAATCATCTTCAAATTACTTAAAAGACCCAGAATGATGTAAATGCCATACATGGAGTTGCTGTACTGTATTCTTTGTGATTAACAATGACAAGGAAAAGACTATATGTATTCATTGCAGGTTGATTTTTTTTCCAACCTGTGGTTGGAATATTTTCCAACTAAAATTAGCTGACTGTATATAGACAGCCTTTGTTATAGACAGAAGACTGAAACTGATTGCTTGTGATTTAGTTTGGCCTCAGTCATCGGCTATCTGGGCTAGATGAATGTGATTGGCTTTTGATTGTGCAGCCGAGAATGACACCAAGTCTTATTAAGATCATACGTGATAGAGTATGTGTTTAACTTGAGCAGAAGTGGATTAGCAAAGGTGTTATACAGACTAAACTTACAGCAAATAAATTCCTAGCCAATGACTATCTGACCAAAAAAAATGAAATCATTAAGATTAATTAGGTCTAGTGAGCATAAGTTTACTTTTAAAAAATTATAGTGTCTTGACCATTAGTAGAGAATGATAATAAATTAGCATAGGTAAGGCATTCCAAAGTCTAATGACTATAATATATGTGTGATCAGTGTTATTAAATATTTCAAAATAGAAATGAGCCTATCAATGTTTATATCATAGACTTCTGTGAGGATTTTTATTACTTAAATTAGAATGCATGGCAATTAGTGCATCACTTGTCTTAAATGGCTCCTTTCAAATACTAAAGGGCATACCTAAGTGAAGTAATAACATGATTAATTGGAGTACCATTTTTAGAGTTCAATTAACAAGAACTCTCAGATCATGTTGGGATTTGTTTTTAGAAGTGTGGAAATAAATAAAAGGCCACAACTCACAGCTTATTTTTAACAAGAAATCCAGTTATCATCACTTATATTTGGCAGAGAATCAAAGGCTGATCAAGCCATGAAAGGTTGTGGTGAGAAAAAGAGGAAATGTTCAACCTGTTTAGACTTTATGAAATTAAAATTACAGAGACAAGCCACAGAATAGTACACCTACATTCTGGGCTATTATCTCAGACCAATAACATTAGAGATTCTAGTCCCAAAGGAAGCAATATGGACAAATGGATACCGAGAAAAATAATGTTCACTCAGTTGTTCGTAACAGCAGATCGGAGCAATGGTTCACCTGAGACAGATTCTGCAGTTGAATTTCTATTGCTCTTTTCCATAACAAATAATTGGCCTATTACTTCATGAATTACTTCAAATTAATAGGTTTATAGCTTTTAATTAACGATTATGCTAATGTAAATCTATTTTGACTTTAAGTTAAATGTTCTCAAACTCAGATCAGTAGACTGTTGCTACATTTAATCTAAAAGAACTTCCATTCAATGTACATGTGCTCTAAAGTTTTCTCTGTGTATTATCAGTGACCTGAATCTGAATGTGATGGGTAAACTACTGCGGCTTCCCTTAGCCAATCATAAGTGGCCATCTGACCAAACTGTACTCCCCTGAGATAGCTGTGAGCCACACTAGTCAGACTGTCTTCACCTCCTTTCTATTTTCTTCATATGATATTATCTTGGCCGGCTACAAATATAATGTACTCATCACATAAACCTTCACATTTGAACATTTGTTTGTAGTTGTTGACATTTTGGAGGAGTTGTGGAGTCTTGAGGATGTGGCTTCTGCCTGTTGTAGGTAAGTCACTCTGGCAGGTTTTTCAAGGTTATAAGCTGGTTCTGTTCTGAGTCTGGCCCTTTGTTTCCTGGTCTGGTCGGCATGTGAGGAGCCCTAGCACAGGATCACATTGCCATAGCCAGGAGGAACTTTCCCATGCCTTCCCCACCATGCTACACCAAATGCTCGGCCACCATGGGGCAAAATTAAACCTTGCTTCCTTACATTGTTTTGGTGCAGTATTTTGTCACAACAGGAAAAGTAACAAATACATAGAGGAAGGCTTTATTAAGAGCTGTGTATTTTTCTAATTTTAATATAAGGATATAATTGGTCTTTTTTTTCTACCTTTACAGAAAATTATTGGTGGCAAGGGCAAGTAGAGTTTTAATAAGTAATGGCTTACAGAGTTATGTTTAATGGTCCCATAAAATGTGTGCCTTGGTCACTTGATATAAAGCTTTTCACAATCCAGTTCAAATGTACATAAATAAAGCAGTTTTTTAGTCTCTAGAGACTGACTATACAGTTTAAGGATAGACATTCTTTAATCCACTTGAAAAATGGCATGTAATATTTAAAAACACTCACATCCCATGAAGGGCAAAAGCAACTGATATGTTTGAAAATGTTTAGAAATCCTTTCAGACTTTGTTTTCTGGAGATAGCCTACCATTGTAAGTTTTAAGAGTTATAGTTTTAGCAGATGGCCAAAATCCAAAATAGCTTCTGATATATTTTTAAGAATTTTTTTTCACCAAATTCAGATTATGATAGTAACCACATTTTTCTACATCATCCATAGTAGTGTCACAGGCAAATTTAGCTAATATCCATTTCCACCACAATCAAGTGCCAGCTACTATAATGTGCATTACATTACATCAGAAATTTGACTGCCAGTTCTGGGATGAGAAGCATGAAATGGAGACAGCCACAGAAAAAAGAGTTTCTGTGATATATGAGGGGTAGGTGGGTTCGAGATCCCTATACTTTGCTTGTAATGAGCTATCCTCTACTTTTGACACTTTGTTCTTCATGGGTGTATGCACATCTGTCAAAATTCCTATTCTTGTATGAACATTGTTTGCATTGTGTTATCATCCACACTATTTAATATCAGTTCGGTTTCATTACCTATATAAATAACCTGTTACTAGTTATGACCACATGCTGAGGCAATGGTGATTAGGGCCATTTCAAGCTATTAATATGTGGTGATTGTAAAATTCAACTAATCACTGCTACCTCTCATAAGTTTGTGGAGATCAAATAATTTATGACCAAATGTTTTCCTATTTTTCATTCACAAAATCAGGGGCTAAATGTTTATACTTCACAATGGCCATTTTGAGTTATCCCATAGACTTTAAGATTTAGTCAGGATCATGACCTTAGTTAATATTTCTTGTTTGGTACATGTCCTGGTTTTCTTCCTGTTGCTGTGGCAAACATAATGACTAAAAGTAAACTTGGAAGAGAGAGGTTTTATTTCATCCAACAGCTTATAGCTGATCCCTGGAAGAGGGGAGTGCAGGAACTTGAAAAAAAACAATGAAGAAAGGTATTTACTTGCTCTCACTATGGAACATCCAGATTTCTTATACAACTCAAGACTATCTTCCCAAGAATGGCACTAACCAGAGTTGGCTAGGATCTCCTATGTAATTAGCAGTCAAGAAAAGGCCACATGGACATGCCCAAAGGCCACCATGATCTAGGCAATGCCCCATTTCAGACTCCCTCAGATAACTCTGGGCTGTGTCCACTTGATAGCTGAAGCTGACTAGCAAAGTATACAGTTGGCTTCAGAATTCCTTCAGCTTCTCAATTCTTACCTTTCACAGATGTCTTGTCTTTGCAAAGCCATGGCTGTAGGAACTAACAGATTATGCAGAACTTCCTTGCTTGTGCCCATTTGATGGACGTTCTAGCAGTGATGAGGGAAGTCTTTCTTTCAATGTCAATTAGTACACGTGCTGTTTATATATAGTTCCATTCTCTGAGTCTTCATTAGGAGACAGGCTCTCATAAAAGCACTAATTTCTATTATCTGAGATTATTTATGTTCAAGCAACTCAGTTATATGGGGATTGTCCAAGACATATGGCTTACTGAAGCTTCCAAGATGTAGAAGTAAAGTTGTATCCTCCTTTTAAGTCTATGACCTTTTTTCTTTAAACTTATTGATACTTCCAAAGAGCTAGCTTGACGATCTCACTTGATCCCAAGGCCCTTCTGCAACAGACATTAATACTACCTGAACCAACTGAGAGTATGCATTTCAGGAAGCACATTCAACTCTTATGAAATGTTGTTACTCTAGCTTTCCCACGTACGATTCAAGAGTCCTAGAATCCTGCAACTCCCTGCTTCACAAGTTCTTGCTTGAGTTACTAGCTAGAGTAACTTTTCATATCCTTCCTATATTTAATAGTGACTCAATTTTGACAAATCATCTATTATTTGTTTATGAATAGCAACACTAAATTGAAAGTAGGGAAGCTCAAGGATAATTAAGCTCTCATTTAAAATATAGACAAAAGGCTATTGACTCTCCTGTTGTTCAAAAGCATACTGAAACGTGCAGAACAAGATCCATACCAGAGACGCGAGAAAACAGAATGTGAGTTTATGACCAGGTGGCACTTGTGTCAGGCACTGTGAAAGAAAACCCTGGGAAAGAAGCTGTGTCTGCGGAGACTGAGTGACTGAATAGAACTTCAGTACCATGGAGAGATCGGAATGTGGTAGGTCTGGAGGATAATACCATAGTTTGAGCTATATCTAGCCCTCTGGAGCAGCCATTCGTTGCTGTTTCTGGACTCTCATCTCGTGACAAATTGAAATCTTTTGGAATCTGTTAGCTTAGCATGCCGCTAGATTACACCAGTGCAAAAACTAAGAATGTCATCTGGTAGCACCTGAGGCCTACAGAAAAGTTTCCACCATCTTGCTGAAGCTGCTTCTCAGATGTACCCACCAACATTTTTTAAACTTGCCTGGATTTATGGTTTTCTTAGGGTTCTAAAAATGATACAACTTCATGAAACTGTTTCCACATTGGAACATAGAATTTGGGGTAACTAAATCTACATTCCATGGCTATGATCACACAAAATAGCTCCAGAGTAAACAATCTCTCAATCCATCTAGGATAAGAGCCGTGTTTTTAGTGTGTAGTGTACCACAGTGAAATAACTGTTAATAGTTTTGTTGATGTTCATGGGGGTCATGAGCATCTGGATTCTCTCATTTGTGTTGCATGTCTTTGTGCACACCCAGTCTTGTTTGTGTTTAATAGAGTAGAAGATGAAAGTGTCACAAGTTCTCGTGGAATGTATCAGGAAGCCTTTGGAGATGAGGCCTTAAAGTGTACCTCTGTATTCTTCTATGGCCTTTGACCTTGATGTTGAGACAGTCTGAGTAAAGCTTTGGTAGGATTCATCTCAATTTTAGTATCTTGCAAACTAATCATTTTTCTGTTTTTAGATTTTTTTTAATTTTATTATTTCATGTGTATGAGTATTTTGCACACATGTATGTATGTCATGTGGTCATGTTATATATATATGTGTGTGTGTGTGTGTGTGTGTATAAGTGTGTATCTAGTGTATATATTGTGTATGTGTATGCGCATCTATTTTATATATGTGTATCTAGTGCCCATGAAGGTCAGAAAAAGACATCAGATTCCATGGCACAGGTATTACATATGGTTGTGAGCTGCCATGTAGGTTCTAGGAATTGAACCCAAGAACTCTGCAAGAGCAATAAATATCCCCTACACTATTTATGTGAAAAATAAATATCCTCGTCTGAATTTGTTTTGCCTCTCTATGGTAGCAAAGGATGAAATTAATTAGTACAGGACAAGTTTACACACACTTTGGTTCTATAGGTCAGTAAATTGAGAGTTCATTGAGCTAATCTCAAGATAAGAAATTAACAGGCTTGCATTGTGCACTATCTTAAGCTCTAGAGGCTACAAATATTCCCTGAGAAGTGAGTCTCTCCTAGCTTCCGAACGCTCCAGCTGCATCTCTTTGGTTGTTGTTCTTTTGTCTAATTTCTTCTGCTTTGCTCTCATTTGTAAGTTTCTTATGTCCAACAGAAGAACTCAGTTTCCACTCTGTAGTTCAAGGTCAACTGAGAGGAAGTTGAATTTCTTCTGTAAATCTAAGTGCACTTCATTTTGTCACCCAACTTGTGAAAAAGGCAATATGGGGAAAAGTGCAGAAACATTTCACCAGGGCGTTCCTGTGCTGCTCAAACCCTGCTAAGACAATATCCTAGCGAGGAAGGAGTGCTTTCTCACCACAGGTTTAATGTAAAGAAACAAAACAAAACCCTGGGCTTTCCCTGAATAATTGTCACTTGTTTTGCTCGATTGGACCCAGGAAAAGGGGACACACACAAGTGTCAGGGTGTAATTATTGTAAAAAGTACAGTGCCTTTTCTTCAGGTCTATTGTGGAATGGCCAAACAGGGGTGTTTTGTTTGTTGTTGCTGTTGTTTGTTTTATAGGAAATGGAACTTTTGGATCAATTTCCCCTACGTTTTGGGGTTTATTTGATCCTCAAGTCTATTATATAAAGAAGGATCCTGTATGTTTTTCAGCATCTAGGAGTTAGCATCTGGGGTTCTGGCCAATGATTCCGCAAATCATTGTTTTGTTAGTCAGTGAACTTCAAGGCATAAGTTCAACAGCATATTCTCCAAAACATACACTTGAACCTTCTGTTATAACTGTGTTGCTTTTTATGGTGAGCATGTTTTAAACACAGTCATGTGCAACAGGGAAGCCCATGCAAGAATAAAAGTGAAAAGAAAGAGCCTGACCCACACTGATCCATGGACGGTTTTCAATAAATGGAAAGGAGCAAAAAAAAAAATATATCTAGGAATGGAACTAAGAGCTGTTGCCAAGGAACTCAGTGAGAAAATGCAGAGTGCAGAGTTTTTGCTGATTTTCTGTCTGTAATTGACTTTTTAAGCCAGAAACAGTAAGGCACAGCATCCTCTGTGGGTACTTTTCTCCTCAAAGGCTGGGCTTTCAGCAGCTTATGCATGAAATTCTTTTGGTGGATTTGACAGGAAAAAATACTATGAAAAAAATTAAGATCATTTGATAAAGTACAAATAAAGTCTATTTGAAAGAGGGCATAGTATTGCCTGCTTATCACCCTGGCTTTTGGGAAATGGAGGCAGGAGGCCCAGATGCCAGGCCAGCCTGGGTTGCATAGTGCATATGAAGTTTCCCTCTATTACATGGCTGCTTTATACACTCAAACAAACAAATAATCAAACATACTAAGAGACCAAACAGCAACAACATAAAGGTTATTTGTAGTTGGATAAAGCAAGGGAATTGGCCACCATCTCAAGAACTGTCGTCTGTACAGAGTGGGCAAATGTTATTCAGGGAGGAAAAAAATTTGGTTTCAGGTGGTTGTTACCTTGAACAAAACACGGACCTGACATGTGTTTGCTGTAGAAAACATGTCTGACTTTCTTAGATTATCCCTAGCTGGAATGGATGCAGAAAAAAAGGAGGAGTCTGGCAATCACTTAACATCCTGATTGTTTCAGAAATGAAGTTACAATTGTTATAATCTAATAATTAAAATTCTACAAATTTATGGCCCCATCCATGACTCACTTACCTTCCTGGCAAGCAGGAGTGTTTAATGGGGATATAACACAAATCAATGTCCGTTCACCTTTCACATCTCTAATGACGGCACTTCCTCTTGTAATTGTTGTAGAAATGAGTAATTGTACTAGGTTTACTACCTTGTTGGAGGCACAGCAATTGTGGGAGCTTCAATTTGGCCCTTTTCACCTTCTCTCCATCATTCTGATATCATTTATTTCATCTGAAATTGGAAAGCTTGGTTGTATTGATGAATTATTTTCTGTGCCTTTAATCTCACAGACTTCTCCAGAGATCCCAATGTTCTCACTTCTGTCACGTTATTAAACACCCAAGAAAATTTTGAAAATACACATAGTGGTTGCATGAGAAAAAATAAACTAGCATACCTAATTCAATATTTCATCCCTATTAGACTCCATATCATACTCTATAATATACATGAGAAGGTTTGTTATTTTAACCATGTTTAATATACTCATCATTAAATGTAGGATTTAATTAGCCAAACTAGCAGATTTTAACACCATCCCTAAAAGACTGTGCACCACACAGTAAATTATGTATCCTAGGTGAATGCACCATTACCTATGCACTTGTTTTGAGTCTTAAATGTCACTCTAATACACATTGCTTCATATGCAACTAAATAGTGACAGTTACACTCTCGAAATTCTAATTTATACACCGTATCTTCTTCAAAAAGATCTTGCTATAATCAGACTCTATTTGTGTCTAAATTGAATTGAAAGGATAAGGAAAAAATCAGCTGTGAGAATTCCAAGATGAAGTTATGATTAAAAAATTACGATAATGATGATGAATCATTAAGATTATGTGAGAGTTGCATGGTGGTCTCTGCTAGCCAAAGCATTTAAGAGACATTTGGAGGATTGATTCTGCTTACATATTCTGTGGACTATTTTTTTATTTATTGTTTGAGAATGTCATACATAAATATAATATACTTTGTTCAAATTGCACCCTCTCCTCTCAACTTCCCCCATGACCCACTACCTCATCTTTTTTTCCCTAACTTCCTGTGAGTTTAAAATCTTACTAGTCCCTTAGTGCTGCCAACATGTGTATTGTTTTGATCCAGCCATACTTTTATCCCTTGATCATTAACCCTGTGCCAACAATATTCTTAATTTAAAATAATTGGCATTTTCCATTGAAGTATCTTAAGGAATTTATTTTTCTTTGAAACATCATGTCCTAGACTTAGTCCTTATCCCTAATCAGACTGTTGCTTCAAAGTTTTCATCACATATTTTGATTCCAATTGAATTATAATCAATTATGTCATTGATTATGAAGTTTAATTAATGGATTCATATTTTCCATAGACTACCGCTGGTAAGAGGTAACATAAGCACACTCTCTTATCACCTATGTTGCTCAAATAGCAACTACCTTATCATAACCCTCTGCTAAGACTTTTGACAGCTTCAGGAAACATGATAAACCTCAATATATAGATTTGCCTATCCCCTCAGCAAATAAGTTATCTCTGTGTCTGCCAAAGCATGAGCAACGCACTTTTATACTCTTACTTTGAAATCCTGGTTTCTGGCTTATGCTGGATTTCAGTAACAAGATATCAGCAGGAATAGACACTGCTCACAAGATTTTAGAAAGTGTAGATTTAGTAAAAAGACTTTATTAAGCATGTAGTAGGAAGAGGTCAGGTTAAACACAAAATAAAACATATTAGTCCATAGCCATAAAAAAAGAGCTGTGACAGTCTTTTGACTAAAAAGGAGAGAAGGCACAGTTCTTGAAATGTAGAAGAATACTGTAAGCAGTTATATTCCAGTGCTGTGGTATTCAGTCAAGATATCCATTTAAGCAGAAGTAATGATATGAAAAGAAAGTTAGAGGGCAAAGTGGTACAGTCCATCCTCATTCTGTGTTAGACTTCTACCAGAGTTTTCTATTGCTGAATGGAACTAGAAGGAATGAAAATTGAGGTAGTCCGAAGAATCTACTTCCTGGTTCACATCACAAAATTTGAAAGATGCAATTGAATCTGATCATATCTTGGCAGTTTGTGGTGGCTAGGGGAAGGAGAGTCTTTGAAAATGTGGCTTCTGGTAGGATTCTCATACTCTTGTGGATGGACCCACACTCATGCACATATGGGCAGAACCAATTGGACTTAGTGGGTTATCCACGAAGAAGAAGAAGAAGAAGAAGAAGAAGAAGAAGAAGAAGAAGAAGAAGAAGAAGAAGACAAGAAGGAGGAGGAGCAGGAGGAGGGGAAGGAAGAGGAGAAGGAGGAAGAGGAGGAAGAGGCATAAGACAATGACTTGAATGTGGAAGGAAGATAACATATTTGAGAAGGAAATGGGGAGGAAGATTAAGGAGAGAAATGGTGATAATATCATGTACCATTTATATATGTATGGGATTTTGGGGTAATAAAATCTAATAAAATAACTCTAGGGTAAAAATAAAATTAATGTATTACCCAAAAAAGTATTTATGCTAGATTATCCAATACTTCTTTGTAGAGTCATACAATACTTCAAGGGAGACTAATGACTACTTATGTATTTCTTTCTCTAGCCAATTTGCTGCTCCTTTATTATCCCCTGAAAAAAGAACATTGACCCAGCATGTAGGGATATGGCAGAGGATAAAATCAGAGTAGGAAGGAAGTCTCAATTGGATCAGAAGTTCTGGTTAATGGTCCTGCATACCCAAAGCTGCAGGATTTCCACAATACAAGGCAGCAGCAGGATAACTAAGAGGAGTTCCAGTGAGGGTCCAACATCGATAGTGCAGCAGAAACCAGAGGCCTTGAACCAGACCAATGACTCTTAGCAAAGAACACTTGCAAGTAAAGATAAATGGATGAAAGGGTTTACTGTGTGGCTCACTGCATGACACCACAGCTTGCATGATAAGATTGATTTTTTTCCTTTTCTTTTTTATCCCTTATTTCTCTTAAAATTTATTTTATTTTATTTTTGGTGGGAGAATGCAAGGGCAGAGGGTGAATACGAAGGGACCGAGAAATGAATGGGATAGAGATGCATGATGTGAAAGACACAAAGAATAACTAAAAAAGAAGAAAGAAAAAAAAAAGAAAGAGATCTGGTTAAGACTGGGAAGGTATAGAAGGTCTTTAGAGCTTTAAGGACCACTGCACCTCTGACTATAGAGACCAGAGCCAAGAGGACAGTTGGGACTTTGAAATCCAGTGAGTGTGGTGGTTTGGATGAGAATGCACACCTGCCAGGTTCATATGCTTGAATGCTTGGTCCCCAGTTGGTGGAACTCTTTGGGAAGGATTAGGAGGTGTGGTCTGGTTGGAGGTGGAATATCACTGGAGGTAATCATTGAGGTTTCAAAAGCCCAAGTCATCTCCAGTTAGGCCTCTCTGCTTTATGCTTGTGGATAAGATGGAGATTTTCAGATACGACTCTAGTGCCCGGCCTGCCTGCCTGCTGCCATGCTCCCACCATTATGGTCATGGATTTGGAACTGTAATCCAAATTAAATGGATTTTAACCCAAGTTAAATGTTGTCTTTTATAAGTTGCCTTGGTCATGGTGTTTTGTCATGGCAATAGAAGAGTAACCAAGATAGTGAGACAGTTCAAAAGAGAATGGGGGGCTTTTGGATGCGTAGGTATGAGGTAACTGGAGCCAGTTAACACAGGGTTGAGGATGTTTTAGGAATGCACAGGACACTTGTGTCATTAAGTGTTGATTTACAAAAGGCAATGCAATCAATCCTATATATGCAGCAAAGAAAATATATCAACCTCCTCATTGATGAAGGAAGGAACTGTAAGCAGAGATAGGTAATTCTCAGACAAACTTTAAGTTCAGTTGTAACTCCAGCTACTTGAGTGAGTGTACTGTTTTCAAAGATTTATTTTCTTTTTAATTATGTTTATGTGCCAGCATGTGTAAGTGAATGTAGGTGCCAGGAAAGGCTGGAGGAGGGTGGCAAGGTTCCAGGAACCGGGGTTTGGTGGTTTGTGACCTGGTCAATGAGGGTGCTGGGAAACAAACCTAGGTTCTTTTCTAGAGCAGCCTGTACTTTTTTTTTAAAATTTATTTTTAAAAATGTTTTTGTTCATTTCACATACCAATCCCAGTTCTCCCTCCCTCCCCTTCTCCCGAGCCCCAACCTACCTTCCCCCATCCCACCCTCCATTTACTCCTCAGAGAGGGTAAGGCTGTACTATTAACCACTAAGATATCTCTCCAGGCCTAAATGAGTGATTTTTATGCAGTTACACAAATGGGTACATAAATTGGTGAATATATAGGTGTAGAGACACACATTATATTCATGGAGGTAAATATACATGGAAATAATAAATTGAAACATTATGCAAAGAAAAATTTCACTTTGGTGGAAAATATCATTAGTATATTTAGAATGAAAGGAAGCTAAAAATGCCGCTAGTTAGTATCTGTTCTGGTAATAATAAACTCATCAGGTCCATGCATGGATTTCACTCAGTGGCTAGAATTATCTCCCACATACCTCTGATTAATAACAAATGCAAGTACAGTACAGGTAAAGAAGCCTGTTGCTGGTAACTGCTACACTTTCAACTTTGTGGTACTATGAACAAAAATGTATAACCAAAATGCAATTGTGAGGAAACGTCAGAGACATAGAGATTACAAGTATACCATGCTCCAAATGATTGTTACTTTTCAAGTAAAATCAGGCTTATAAGTAAAACAAAGACTGCAGACCTACCTCTGATTAAAGAGAGTATAATTAAGAATAACACACAAATGAACTGTAAAAGGCCAAAAAGGAAAAATAAATTTTAAAGAAATCACTGAGTCATTTTTTTTAATAATTGGACATATTTCAGCTTTCTATTGATATTTAAGAAACAGTAAATGTCAGTTATTTACATGCATCCATGCATACATACTTATATACATACACAAATAGAATAAAGTGAAAGGGATAGACAGAAAAAAGAGAGGAACAAAAACATAACCTAAAAAAGAGGAAATTCACATGTGTAGTAAAATGTGAACAAGCTTGAAAGTTTTGAATTGATGCTGTGTGAAAAATTCTTTGCCCTGAATTTGAAAATTTTGGTAAATTATTAGTGACTCCACTAAAATCAGGAACAAAGCAAGACTGTTTGCTCTCCTCATATTTACTCAATATAGTACTTGAAGTTCTAGCTAGAGCAATAAGACAACAAAAGGAGATCAAGGGGATACAAATTGGAAAGGAAGAAGTCAAACTTCACTATTAGAAGATGATATGATGGTATGCATAAGTGACCCCAAAAATTCTACCAGGCAACTGCTACAGCTGATAAACACCTTCAGTAATGTGGCAGGATACAAAAATAAACTAAAAAAAAATCAGTAGCCCTCCCATATATAAATGATAAATGGACTGAGAAAGAAATCAGAGAAATATCACCCTTTGCAATAGCCACAAATAATATAAAATACGTTGGGGTAGCTCTAACTAAGCAAGTGAAAGACATGACAAAAACTTTAAGTCTCTGAAGAAAGAAATAGAAAAAGATATTAGATAATGGAAAGATCTCCCATGCTCATGGATAGGTAGAATCAACATAGTAAAAATGACAATCTTACCAAAAGTAATCTACAAATTCAATGCAGTCCCCATCAAAATCCCAACACAATTCTTCACAGACCCTGGAAAGAACAATAATCATCTTCATTTGGAAAACAGAAAACCCAGGGTAGCTAAAAGAATCCTGTACAACAAAGCCACCTCTGGAGGCATCATCATCCCTGACATCAAGCTCTACTATAGAGCTCTAATAATAAAAACAGCTTGGTATTGGCATAAAAACTGACATGTGGATCAATGGAATCAAATTGAAGACCACGACATTAACCCACACACCTATGAACACCTGATTTTTGACAAAGAAGTCAAAACTGTACAATGGAAAAAAGAAAACATCTTCAACATATTGGTGCTGGGCATAACTGGATGTCAACATGTAGAAGATTGCAAAAAGATCCATATCTATCCCATGTACAAAAACTCATGGCATTATTGGGTACCTTACATTTCGCTTCTTCTGGTGGGAGCTAGCAGCATCTCCCCTGCTCTGTCTCCTTCCTTTACTCTCTTTCCTCTTTAGAATGCCCCGCCAAACCTTATTCTGCTTCACCATTGGACCGAAACAGCTTTTGTTTATTAACCAATCAGAACAACACATTTTCACAGCATACAGAATGACATCACCCATCAGGCTATAAGAGCTAAACAGAGAATTCTCAACAAAAGAATCCCAAATGACTGAAAGACATTTAAAGAATTGCTCAACATCCTTAGTCATCAGGGAAACGCAAATCAAAACTACTCTGAGATACCATCTTACACCTGTCAGAAGGGCTGAGATCAAAAGCACTGCAGACAGCTTATGTTGGAGAGGATGTGGAGCAAGGGGAGCACTCCACTGTTGGTGGGAGTCCAAACTTGTACAGCCACTTTGGAAATCAGTGTGACAGTTTCTCAGCAAATTGGGAATCAGTCTTCCTCAAGCCCAGCTACACCACTCTTAGGCATATACCCAAGGAATGCTCAATCATACCACAGGGACACTTGCTCATCTATGCTCATAGCAGCATTATTTGTAATAGCCAGAAACTGGAAACAGCCTAGATGCCCCTCAACTGAAGAATGGATTAAGAAAATATGGTACATATACACAATGGAGTACTACTCAGCAGAGAAAAACAATGACATCATGAAATTTGCAGGCAAATGGATGGAACTAGAAAACATCATCCTGAGTGAGGTAACTCAGACTCAGAAGTAAAATGAATACTTAAAAAAGTAAGACCATTCTTTGTTGGGAAATGGAAGGTTATTAGCAATCAATCTCTATCACTATTTATATATCAGTGATGTGTGTTGCAATGCACAACTTGCTGAGCATTTTAATAACCATTTTTGTCATCTTTTTATCTAAAATGTCTTATAATCCTTTTTAAGACTTTACAAAATTCCTGGAATTATGGAAGAAGGACAGTAGCATTGAATGACTTGACTCTTATCACTTTCTTCCAGGGATTTATTTATTTCTCTTTCTTTTATTTTCTAGTGAGATGGAGGATAAAAAGGAGACTTAGTACTAATTGGTCCCTTTACTCAGGAGCACAGCCATCCTCGGTAGTGACAGTGACTTCAAAACAACAAAACAAAACAAACAACAAACAAAAAACAGGCATCCACATAGACAACAAACAGGAATGCAGCAATATATAAGAACAATTGGGGAAAATCTTCAAGAATAAGGCTTGACTTGAAGCAGTTGTGGTATGTCCTTATCAATCAGAATAGTCAAGGGACTGGATTTTAATCTTGTTGGCAGCTAAATAATAGTCCGTTGTGTACATGTGCCACATTTTATTTCTCCATCATCAGTTGATGGAAACTTTGGCTGTTTCCATTTCTTCGTAGTTGTGAAAAGGGGCTGCAGAAAGCTAGATAGTGTAAATGTCTCTTTGGAGCTCTAGCTTGATTTCTTTGGGATGTATACCCAGTCATAGAATTGACACAATAGATGGTAGCTCTATTTTCAATTTTTAAAGTATTTTCACACAGTGTCTGAGATTTTAAAAGTCATTTCTGAAAGATCTGGGCTGGTGCCAGGCACACAGTGAGCTAAAAGCTAATGCCCTCAACAGAAGACAGGATAAGATCAGCTTATTTCATCCATCTCTTGTCAGTGCCAGATGATATTTCTCAAAGTACTTTTTCAGATTTTCTTGTCTGCCTATAGTTTATCAGATAGGAAAGTCTGCTGCCCATTAAACCACCATTTATGTTTACCTTGGCTCTTGGCTATCTTGCCCTATAGCAATGAGGTCACAATCCTGTTTTGAAATAAACCTTGGATTGTGAATTGACTTTTATTATGCAGGAAAACTTGAACTTTATCCAGTCCTTCCAGTGGTTTATTTATTTCTCCCACTTTTATTTTCTAATGGACCGCAAAAAAAAAAAGAAAAAAGAAAAAAGAAAAAAGAAAAAAGAAAAAATTGTTTTAGGTCAGTCCTCTCAAGAGCACAGCCATCCTCAAACCACAGGGGAGGAATATTATACTCAATTTCAGCTTTAGATATTCCCAGAAAGGACAGTCCACATATTCCTGTCCTGAGAGGAATTACTCATGTGCTTCAATTTCTACTGCAATCTTTGATGTAGTTCAAATCATCGGAAAGATAGGGATCAAAGTGAAAGATGGAGTTTGCCCAGTGTTGCCCGACACTCACTCACCACCAAATTGACAGTAATAGATTGTGACCAGGGTTTTCAGAGTTCACTGCAAAGAATTATGAGTCCTTCCTGTCCTTGGCTGTGAAGTAGCCTGCCTACATAGAATTCAGTGTTCACTAGTTTTTATACCATCGTTTAAAAGTATCTTGCTCTTGTCTCACCTATGACTCTCATTAGCATTTCCAATTTTTAAAGTGACCGAAAAAAATTATATGACTGAAATTCATTCAGACAATTGAAATGTATGCTAAAAGGAAAAAAAAAAAACCTTGTATTTAAGGTAGTGATTCCATCATAGTACACAAAGAAAGCAAGTTCAAACTTGACCTTCTTTGAGCATTTTAATACCAGGTTTGTTAATCTGTTTTTAGTGTTTGTATGTTTTATGTATAGTAAAGACTAAACATTTCCATAGATTTTATAGATGAGGAACACGCAAGTGGGATTGGACATAAAACACTTATTATGCAATTATTTAAATTTTGCCACATCTAGCTTTAACTAGTCACTGCATTTGAACTGCTGAAATTCAATCCCTGAACAGACTAATAAGATCTAATTTATTTAGACATACATTTGCATATTTAATAAATTACAATGTACATATATTAATATACATTGTTGTTTTTCAGAATTATGAATGGGGATGCTAATTTGCATAGTTGAATTATAGTAAAAGAGATTATATTATGATATCAGTTTTACTACCACCTTTAGTTTATGTAAGAACAAGCAATTAATACTGTAGAAAATTAAGAGTCCTAAAATTTTTAACATTTTTATGTCCATAAAAACATCAATTTAGTGAAAAACTAAATAACAGAGTTTGTTTTGTAATACTTCCTTAATTTTAACTCACCTTTATCATATTTTAATTTATAAATGTTTACCAATCATGTTACAATTAATGTATAATTCTATATTAGATGCTTACAAATTCATAAACACCAGTTTGTAATTGTGTCTTAGAAAGATTAATTTATGTCCCGTGGTGGTGGCACACATCTTTAATCTCAGTACCGGGAGGCAGAGCCAGGCAGATCTCTTAGTTCGAGGCCAGCCTCTACAGAGTGAATTCCAGGACAGGCACCAAAGCTACACAGAGAAATGCTGTCTCAAAAAAAACCAAAAAAAGGTTAATTTATAAAAATACATACAACAATATGTGTAGCTAACCATTCTTATTTTGATATTTTTCAAGAGCACAATATAGATTTATCTATAACACATTCTTCATGCTTATATGTATTGGCATATTTAACCATCTACATATGTGTGTGTATGTGGAATATCCAGAATTACTTCCAAATCACTAAATAAGTGTAAGGAAGTATAATTTTTCTAAGAAATATTGGGTAACATAAAATAGAACTTTGATGCTTTATGAATATCTAAAGAAAGACTACATGTATATTGTCATATATACATGAAGCTTACTTTGAACATAACTATAATTTTAGCTTTATTGGAAACTGGAGAACACAGGTGCTCATAAGGAAGTTATCCTGTAATAGATTGGGAAGAAGGTAGACACCAGAATAATGAACTTCGGAGAAAACAAGCTGTATTTGCATCCTATGTCAACAGCACTTATTGTTTGGAAAGAAGATTTGTACATTGTGAAATGCCAAGATCAAAGAGCAAAAACAGAAACAGAAGAGAGGGTCACTGGCCCGTGAGAGCCAGGTTAAATATGAAGAAAGCACAAAAGCACAGCGCACCAGCAAAGGGAGCAAGGCCCAGACATTTGAGAGGTTATGTCAAAGTTGCGACCTTGGCATCTTCAAAAAGCGAGACTCTAAAGCAATATACCTAGAAGTGTCTCAGGTGGCCTCTGAGGGCAATGCAGGGGAAGAGGTCAGCAATGGAGTTCCTATAATGAAGTCCCCAGAGATGCAGAAATTGAAAGAGAAACGGAGAGCATCCTACAAGAAACAGAAATTACTTCTAAAGTTGTATTTACAATTCTCTGCTAAACAAAAAAACAAGAAATGAAACATTTCTACTAAAAAACACTTTCAAATATAAGGCCAGACCCGACATAGGTGATTTTTATGACTGGTCCACTATTGATGAGTGTAGACATAATTAAATAGAATGATTTCTAGTACCTTAAACAAATGCTCATAGCTTTTCTTCCAAAGTTGATTTATTTTTTAAGATAAAGTAAATTAAAATAGACTTTGATTTAAAAAAAAACACTCTGTTTTTTATGATATACTTACATGTCACAAAACTGTTTTTTTATTATATTTAGAATTTTAAGTTTGTGGCTATCTTAGAGTTTTCTTGGGAGGAATATTGTCCAGATAACAGGTTTTTACAGTGTGATCTCTCCGATGCTATCTGCCCTCTGCCCACCATTCTATAATCTCTGAGCCTGGGGTCTATGTTGTTACACTGCTCAGCCTGGGTGAAGGGAGGAGACTGGACCTACCTAGACTGAATCTACCAGGCTGAGCTGAATCCCCAGGAGAGTCCTTGCCCTGGAGGAGATGGAAATGGGGGGAGGAGGAAGGACAGGGGAATCTGTGGCTGATATGTAAAATTAAATTAAATTATAAAATTAAAAAAATAAAATTAAAAAAAGAGATCACAGCTCATGTGTGGTGATATTTTATTTGTACTGAAATATGATTTTATTTGAATGTTAATAAATAAAGTTTGCCCAGAGATCAGAGGTCATAGCTAGCCAGGAACAGAAGTCAGGTGGTGGTAGCACATGCCCTTAATCTGATCACATGGCAGGCAGAGTTTTTGTGTGGTCAAGGAAATAGCCAAGCATGGTGAGAATAGCCTTTAATCCCAGTACCAATCATAGAGACCTGGATGCTCGTAAAGACAGGCAGTGATGAGGAAGTCATGTGGTTGGGTTTAGAGCCAATGAGAAGGCAGAACAGAAAGGCAATACAAACACAAGTCAGGCAGGAAGAAACTTTCTCTGGGGAAGGTGGTAAGATAAGGTATTGTAAAATAAAATAAAATTTAAAAAGAAAAAGATAAGGCAGTCATGACTCTCTGATCTCTTTGGCTATTTACCTCTGTATTTGGCTTTGTGTTTCTTATTTACTAAGACTGTTTAGAATTTCGTCTACATTTATGGCTGTCTGTATCTTTTTCCCTTAGTTAAAAATTTATTTTAGATCATAAGGAAAATGTTTCTAACATGATTATTTTTGGTGATTGCTCACACAATTTATTTTGAAAATTCCAATAATTAAACTCTGTCATTTTATTTCAGTGATTTACTTCATAATATCCCTGACAAATATTTTCTCATGTTTTCCATGCAATTAATGGGAAGGCATCACTTGCTATAGTTTGAAGTAATAAGTATTAGCTCTTAGAATTCCTAATTGTTAGAATCATCTCCATTTTTTTTTGTTTGTGTGTGTGTGTGTGTGTGTGTGTGTGTTTTTTTTTTTTTTTTTTTTTCTGAGACAGGGTTTCTCCGTATAGTTTTGGTGCCTGTCCTGGATCACACTCTGTAGACTAGGCTGGCCTTGAACTCACAGAGATCCATATGGCTTTGCCTCCCAAGTGCTAGGATTAAAGGCATGTGCCACTGCCGCCTGGCCATTTTTTTTTTCATTTACTATGTGTCTTTTACGTTCTCTTAAGCTGTCACCATTTCCTGAAGATAGTAAAAGACACAAGTGATAGATTTGTGCATTGTGACCAAACTACCTGCAAGATCAACTCAAAGTAAGGAATAAATTATGTTGCTAATTTTTTCTAATGTGTCTAGGGAATACTATTAGCAAGATATGGCAGTGCAGAACAATCTACACCTTGGAGGCCAAGAATCAGACCAAAACAAACAAGCAAACAAACAAGAAAGGGCCAAGGCAAGATAGGCCCCTAAATTATGCAACCTGTGACTAGTTACTCTAGACACCCGTCAATAATTCCATCATCCCTAGAATCCATCAAGGGATGAGTCATTCATTAATGAGGTCAGACCCCTCATGTCTAGTCTTCTTTGAAAATACTGTACCCTCAGAGATATGTCCAGAGGTGTGATTACCAGTTATTATTCTTATCCAAGGAACTTAACATTTAATATTAGCCATTACCAAAAGGTTACTAGGATAAAGGATGTAAACAAGTCAATTGTAGTTACTGCCTTCACAGAGATCAACATTTAGGGGAAGAATAAATAATTAAACACACAGAGAAATAACTGTATTCCAAATGTTGTTGGGGTCTCCACGACCCCTAAGGTGCACTTGACTTGAATCACATGCTATGCCTCGTGGTGTCATCCAGAATTTTCTTCTAGATTGTTGGACATTGCTGGAGCCTTGATGCCATAGAGTTGTCCCCAATGGAGCTTCTGATGTTTCCTACTATATGCTTGGTTTCGCAAAGAAAGGAAAAAAGATGATAGAAGGAAAGAAGGAAGAAAGGGAGGAAGGGAGAAAGGAAGGAAGGAAGGAAGGAAGGAAGGAAGGAAGGAAGGAAGGAAGGAAGAAAGGAAGAAAGGAAGGAGGGAAACAAACAAGCACATATGATGGAACAGACATTAATTCACAGTAAATCACTTAGAGATTTTTTTAAAAATGCAGAAACTAGGCTTAAAGAATCTGAAGAATTTGAACACCAGCCTATTCTTACACAGCAGACAGACTACATGTCTCTAACTCACTTTTGTGGACTTTATTTTCTCAAAAATCTCTAACCTTCATTTTGTTTCCTTGATTTTTTTTTTGTCATCTTAACCACAGATAAAAAAATAACTTAAAAAACATCTTTATATTAATGATCAATTTATATTAATGTATTCTGTGATAGGTCACTCACACTATAGGATTCAGAAATTGGTAATGAATTCATTTCACCACTTATCATCTTCAGATCACTGTGGCTGCTCTCATTGGTCTTTCTGAATGACTCTACACACTCCCCGTCCCTGGCCACTGAGATTATCTTTGGGTCCTTCTCCTGCTCTTTGTTCTTTCTCTTCATATACTCCTTTGGTTGTTATCTTAGTATTAATTCTCAGCACATCTTGGGGTCATAATTAAAAACAAGTATCAATTAAGTAACTGCTTTTTTTTGTTTGTTTGTTTTTTGGTTTTTTGAGACAGGGTTTCTCTGTGTAGCTTTGCGCCTTTCCTGGGACTCACTTGGTAGCCCAGGCTGGCCTCGAATTCACAGAGATCCGCCTGGCTCTGCCTCCTGAGTGCTGGGATTAAAGGCGTGCGCCACCACCGCCCGGCAAGTAACTGCTTTTTAACAAATTGGGTCTGTGGGCATTTCTGTGAGGGATTATTTTGATTGCTAATTGATAGAGGAAGACCCAGGCCACTGCAGGTTGGACTAGTTCATGGGTATGTGTTCCTGAGTTATGTAAGGATACTCGCTGAACCTGACCTGGAGCCTGAGTGAGACAGCAAGCAGCATCCCTCCATGGTTTCTGCTTTAAACTTCCACTTGAATTTGTTCCCTGACTTTCCTCAGTGATGGATTGTGACTTAATTGTAAGCTAAAGAAGCCCTTTATTCTGATCAGTTAGTTCCTTTTGGTCTTGATGTTTACCACAGAAAGAGAATCAGAACTAGAATAATTGTGAAAGGAAATTCCTATCCTTGACTAATAAAAAATAGTGTATGTGTTATCTTTAAATATTTGGTCCAGCTACACCCTAAGGACAGCCCATTATCCTAAAGTAGCTTACGTCTCTCCCTTCACCACACAAAACAAAACAAAGCATCCTTTCATCTAACACTGAAGAAATTTATTAAAATAATAAAATTTAACCTTTCACATTCATCCATATATTGCACACTGTTAAAATTGCTATAAACTCTGTGAGGGAAAATCAATGTGACATATATACTTGTTAAAATATGTGGCTATTATGCATTGCATGCAGGGAACTATACATTTGTGCTCTCCAATCTCACATTTATAGGCTGAGTTCCTAATCCCAGGAGTAATGGTATGAGGATTTAAGACCTTTAATAGATAATATCCCAATATTCGTACACTTCTGAATGGGATCCTGAGAGGTCTTAAATGTTCACAAGTGTTTTTGTTATTGTTGTTGTTGTTGTTGTTTTTTAATGCTATGAGATACTGCAAGAAATTAATACTTTGCAAAGCAGAACCCAAGCAAGTCAGGGCCTTGTCCTTTGAACCCTTATTCTCCAAACTGTGAAAACTAAAATTCAGTTTGTTGTAAGCCATCCAGGTGTGTAGTATTTTGTAATACCAACCATAGCAAGTAAGGTAGTGGCCTATTTTGTTTCCATGCTTGATGTGGTGCATCTATTTTATGAATATTCATGATTAACTTAGCATAAATTGTTTTGTGAAATCTTTGCAGACTCCTAATGATTTCTCTTTAATTGCTCATTCTTCTCAACCATTTAAAATGAAACAAGCTCATCAGTCTAGAGACTACAGAGTGTTTGCAATCCACAAGGATGACCCCAGCTAAGACTCCTAGCAGTAGTGGAGAGGATGACTGAACTAGCCTTCTCTTGTAATCAGATTGGTGACTACTCAATTGTCATCAGAGAGCCTTTGTCCAGTAACTGATAGAAGCAGATGCAGAGATCCACAGCCAAATATTGGGTCAAGCTCCCAGAGTCCTCCTGAAGAAAGGGAGAAAGGACTGTACTAGCCAGGGGAAGTCAAAGTCATGACTGGGAAACCCACCAAGACAGCTGACCAGAGCTCCTGGGAGCACATGGACTCTGGACCAACAGTTAGGGGAGCCTGCAGAAGACCAACTTAGGCCTTTTGCATATGTGTGACAGTTGTGTAGCTTGGTCTGTGAGGCTCCTGGCAGTGAGATAAGAACTTGTCCCTGGGCTTAGTTGGCTTTTGGAAAACTGTTCCCCATTACCTGCCAAGCCTTGAACACGGGAGGAGCTCTGTCCTGCCTCAACTTGATGTGTCATGCTATGTTCAATCCCATGGGAGGCGTGCCCCTTTCTGAATATACATGGAGGAGGAGTGAAAGGGGAGGGGGTAGATGGGAATCTGGGGAGGGAACTGGAGGAAAAGAAGGAGGAGAAACTGTGGGCAGTATGTAAAATAAATGAAAAAATGTCAGTTAAATAAAATAAAACCCAACAAAAAAAGAAATATACAACATGAAGAAAAGAATGTTTTATTGTTACTTATTTTTTAGACCACTAGCATTTGATTTACCCTAGGTTTCTGGGCTATCAAGTCTCTGGGTCTTGTTCACCCGGTGTCAGTTATGGGTTCCATCTCATGGAGGGGGCCTTAAGTAAAATCAGTGGGCTACTACCACAACATTTGTTCTACCACACCCTTAGCATAATTTGCAAGCAGGACAGATTGTAGGTCAAAGGTTTTATGGTAGGTTTGCTGTTTATTTTTCTCTTTCGGTATCTTGCAGAGTACCTTTCAGTGTCATAGACTTTTTGTTTTTTTAAAGGAAATTAATAAAAAGAAATGAACTGTGATTAGATTCAGCAAATAATGCTTAAAGTCTTTATTAAGAATTGAGAATTTTATGAGATTTTGAAATTTTATTTTTAATGTTTCTACAGAATAGAGATAAAATAATTGGAGAATCAGTAATAATGTGATGATTACTTTTAATTAATTTTTTTACCATCTCTAAGACAAGAATAAGATTATCACTAGAATAAAAATAATGACTTTATAAGCAAAGGCACCAGCTATATAGGTACAATGGAGATTCGGCAATATAATTCAAGACTGTAATGTTTGAAAATGAGATCAACAAATGGAGGTATCCATTTTCTTTTCTGTTCATAAATTCTTTGCTTTCAAATATGTAACTAGTCAGGAAAAGCTTAGTTTCATCTTATCATAGTGCAGTGAATCATAGTTTTTCACGTGGACACATTTATTTAGATTTCATACATGGTTCTTATATTAGCTTTTGATTTCATCGTTTGTGTATAAAAGCTACAATGTTTAGTTTTCATTTCTAGAAGAATTAATAAATTTAGGTCAGTTCTTTTTGTTGCTTTGTGAATAAGTCACTTTCTTGTCAGGTTGTTAATAAAATGGTAGTGGGGAATTTATTTCCTTCCAGTTTACTAACAACACTGACAACATAAATATAGATTTAACTCATATCATTCATCACTCAAATTACTTAGACTATGCTTACAAGTGGCAGAATAATTAACAAAGAATGCATTCATGGGCTTGTACTTGTTATTTGACACCATTTTCTATAAATGATGGAAGGAACAAGAACTAGATATAAACAACTGATACAAAACTGTTAAAAAAAACACTTTGTTAAGTCCAAAATATATTGGAATATGTATTTATTTGTTGCATAAAGAATTTATACTATTGTAACTAAAGCAGTAAAAATTGACAAGAAATGTAACTCAGCTTAATTTATAATGTCATTGAATCATCATCATCATCATTAGCATGTCTGGGTGCTTGTGTGTGTGTGTGTGTGTGTGTGTGTGTGTGTGTGTGCATGTGCGTGTGTGTGTGTGTGTGTGTGTGTGTGTGTGTGTGAAAGTGAGAGAGGGGGTGGAGTCAGGAGGGAGAAAGAAAGAGAGGTGGGCATCTTACAATGAAGCCCTGTCAGGACTGGAACTCACTATGTAGACCAGGCTAGCCTTGAAGTCGAGATTATCTGCCTGCTTATGACTACTTCATGTTGTGATTGAAGGCATGCACTACCATGTACAGCACATGAATTATCACTTTTTAATTTAATGTGTTTTGTCAAGATTAAGTTAGTATGTTAAATATGGTAAGTTCTTGGTAGGAACTGAAATAATTATTAATTTAAACATTGTCTTCACATTGTGATTATTGTAAGTGGTAGCAATGACTTAAATGTTATGGTATGGCAGCATAGATAAAACTACTAAAATTTATAAAAAGCATACATGTAATTTATTGATTTTCAATAACCATAGTTTGTTTTAATACAGTTTTAATTTTTGTCTAAAATTACAAAATGAATAATATTGAATTTTGATATACATTTGTGGTGTGATGATGTGGAAATCAAAACATTGAAGATGTTAAAAATATTTCAAATATATGTGAAATGAAGTGAGTACTTTTTCAAGGAAGAAATAATAAAGTTAAAAAACATTATTGAAAAGTACTTTGTTGTTTGATACCAAATAATCTGTAGATGCCTCTATGTCTATAGTGACATTTTCGTAATGTTAAAATATTTTACCTTGAAAGTAAGCAAAGAATTCATTGGATTCTGTGTCTCAGCAAGGGTAATGCAAGATCTTTTAGTTTCTTGGAAGGAAATCTCACCATTGTTGTGTGGATTTATGTCTGGGTCTTCAATTCCATTGATCAATGTGTCTGTTCTTATGACAATATCATGCAGTTTTTATTGCTACAGCTCTGTAGTACATCTTGAAATCAGGGATGTTTCCAGCAGTTCTTTGATTGTTCAATATGTTTTTAAGTATCCTGTGTGGTTTTTTTTTTTCCATACGAAGTTGAGAATTGTCCTGTCAAGATGTGTAAAGAATTGTGTTGGAATTTTGAATATTGCATTGACTCTGTAGATTGCTTTTGATTAGATGGCCATTTTTACTGTGTTCATCCTATGGATCCATGAGCATGGGAGATCTTTCTATCTTCTGTTATTTTCTTCGATTTCTATCTTCAAAACTTGAAGTTTTTGTCATTCAAGTTTTTCACTTGCTTGGTTAGAGTTACCCCAGTTTTATATTTTATATTATTTGAGGCTATTATGTAAAGTGTTATTTCTCTGATTTCTTTCTCAGTCAACTTGTCATTTGTTTATAGGAGGGCTACTGATTTTTCCGAGTTAATCTTGTATCCAGCTACTTGGCTGAAAGTGTTTATCAGCTGTAGGAGTTTCCTGGTAGAATTTTTGGGGTCACTTATATATACTATCGTATCATCTGCAAATAATGATACTTTGACTTCTTTTCCAATTTGTATTCCCTTGATCTTCCTCAGTTCTCTTATTAGTTTAGCTGAAATTTCAAGTACTATATTCAATAGATATGGAACATGGTCTTGTTCCTGATTTTAGTAGAATTGCATTGAATATATATATATATATATATGTGTATATATATATATATATCCATACATATATATATATATCCATTTTTGATGTTGGCAATAATCTTGCTACAATTGGTCTTTTTTATGTTTAGGTATGTTTCTAGTATCCCTAATATCTCTAGTAATTTTATCATAAGGCATATTGAATTTAATCATTGACTTCTTCAGTATCTAATTAGATTATCATGTGTTTTTTTTCTTTCAGTTTATTTACATGTTAAATTATATTTATTGATTTTTGTATATTGAACCATTCCTGAATCCCCAGGGTGAAGCCTACCTGATCATGGTGGATGATGTTTTTGGTATTTTCTTGGATTCAGGTTGAAAGCATTTTATTGTGTATTTTTGAATCTGTGTTCATAAGGGAAATTGATCTATAATTTTCTTTGTTGAGTCTTTATGTGACTTGGATAACAGGATAACTATGGCCATTTAAAATAAACTGGGCAATATTCCTTCTGTTTCTATTTTGTGGAATAATTTGAGGAGAACTGGCATTAAATCTTCTTTGAAAGTCTTGTAGAATTCTGCACTAAAACTATTTGGCCATGGGCTTTTTTTGGTTGAAATAATTTTAATGACCTCTCTCTCTCTCTCTCTCTCTCTCTCTCTCTCTCTCTCTCTCTCCCTCTCTCTCTCTCCCTCTCTCTCTCTCTCACACACACACACACATATATATACATATATAATTAAATATATATTTAATTTGTTTATCTAATCTTGATTTAACTTTGGTAGGTGGTGTGTACTGAGAAAATTATCCATTTCTTTTAAATCTTCCAATTTGGTGAAGTACAGGATTTTAAAGTACGTCCTTATGAGTCTCTGGACTTCCTCTGTGTTTGTTATGTCCCCTTTTTCATTTTGATTTTCTTAATTTTGATATTCTCTGTCTTTCAGTTAGTTTGGATATGGATTTTGTCTATCTTGTTGATGTTCTCAAAGAACAACTCTGTCTCATATCTGCCCATGCTCTTTGGCTTTTGACTTCTCCACTGAGAAGTCAGCTGTGATTGTAATGTAAACATACTACCTTCATATGTTGGTTGGTCTTTTTTTCCTTGCAGCTTTAAATACTCTTTGTTCTATGTGTTTTGTGTCTTGATTATTATGTGGTTGGGGACAGTTTTCTGGTCCAATCTTCATATTCTGAATATTCCTTGTACCTTTATAGGCATCTCCCTCTTTAGGTTAGGAAACTTTTCTTCTACGGTTTGTTGAAAATATTTTTTGAGCCTTTGAGCTGGAATTCTTTTTCTTCCTATATTCCTATTCTTCTTTGGTTTGGACTTTTCATAGTGTCCCAGCTTTCCTAGTCGCTTTGTATCAGGAAGTTTTTCAGACTTAACATTTTCTTTGACCAATGTGTCCATTTCTTCTATTGTATCTTCAGTGCCTGAGGTTCTCTTTTCTATCTCTTACATTCTGTTGGTGAAGCTTGCTTCTGTAGTTCATGTTCTAATTCCTAATTTTCAGAATTCCCCCAGTTTGTTTTTTCTTTATTGCTTCTACTTTCTTCAACTGATTGTTTCTTTTTACTTGAAGGGATTTATGGTTTTCTTCAAATTGTTTGTTTGTGTTTTCATATATTTCTGTAAGGGATTTATTAATTTCCTCTAAATGTTTGCTTGTGTTTTCATGGATTTTTTAAGGAATTATGCGTTGCCTCTTTAAGGACCTCTATAATATTCATATAGTTGGTTTTAAGGTCTTTTACTTGTGCCTCAGTTGTGATGGGATATTCTGGGCCTGCTGTGGTAGGATACCTCAGTTCTAGTGGTGACACATTGTTCCATGTATTATTGACTGTGTTCTTATGCTGGTGTCTAGGCATCTGGGTTTGGGGTAATTATAGGTCTAGGTGCTGATTTCTGGGTTTGTCCATTTTGGTGGTGTTTTGTTCTTTGTTTATTGCTTCCTCTCTGGTTTTTCATGATTATGATGGCTGTGTTGTCTGTTTTCTCGACCTTCTTGGCTGTTATGCTCACAGAATTTTCCTGCTGGTGTTAGAGGCTAGGATGTACTGTGGAGTTGGGGAAGGAGGCCAGGAGAGGATGGCCTGTGGGAGCCACAGGAGACATGGAAGAATGAAAGGAAGAGTCTGCAGAATGTATTCTGTTGCAGCACTAAGGATGAGCCCGAGGGATTAGGTCTACCATGGGAACACAGAGAAGACTCTCTATTGTTTCTGTTTTTGCTTTTCATCTCATTAAATCTCCCTGCATATTAATATAAGCTGTTCTTTCTTTATGGTGAAAACATTTAACATAGCAATCATAGCTATTTTAAAATCATCTTCTTACAGTTTTGGCAGCAGAGTCCTCTCTGACTGATAGTATTGATTGACTGGTTGTCAGGTCTGACGCGTAGAGATTTGAAAGCCAGAAATGACTCCTTTTAACTTGAGATGATAAGCCACTTGGGAATTGACTTGAATTTGCTTTCGAATTCCTTTCTTTTCAAAAAAAAATGCTTTCAAACACATTGAGGCTACCTTGCTCATTTTGTTTTTTAAAGATCCTTCTGATTTTTCTTCATTTTTTCTCTTTTTTAAGATTTAAAAACTTTTTAATTAATTTTATATACCAACCACAGATCACCCACTCATCCTTCCTGCTGCTCCCCTCCAGCCTCCCACCCCCCGACCCATCCCCCAGTCCCCTCCTCTATAAGGGTAAGGGCTCCCATGGGGAGTCAGCAAAGCCTGGTACATTTAGTTGAGGCAGTACCAACACCCTGCCTCAAGCACCTAGAATGAGCAAGGAGTCCCATAATAGATAATGAGCTCCAAATAGTCAGCTCATGCACCAGGGATAGGTCCCGATCCCACTGCCAGGGGCCCCTCAAACAGACCAAGCTATACAACTGTCTCTCATATCCAGAGGGCCTGGTCCATCCCATGAATAATTCACAGCTGTCAGTCTAAAGTTTGTGAGTTCTTACAAGTTTGGGTCAGTTGTCTCTGGAGACGACCTTGCTCTTATGGTAGGGACTGGTTCTGTAGGTAGGGACTGGTTGAAAACATCCCAAATTGTGTCATCTCCTCTCTCAGTGTTTTGTTTCTCCTTCTGATTTTGAGTCTTAACTGTAAGTCTATTTCCATTCTATTATAAATACTATTTGCTATTTAGTGCCACCTTGCCTGGAACTGGAGCACAGGCTATTTCTCTCAGTACTGGCTTAATCTCAGTGTGACACAGCAATTAGAACTGACTGAAGAATGGTGTGTGATTTTTTTATATATATAAAACAACCTTTTTAGCTGTTTATCTAATTGCTCTTGACTCATTTATCAGCAATGTTCGCTCTGTGAATTTTGAAGAATATTTTCAATAACAAATTGAATATTGATCTTCATATTAGAGGTCAGAAAGCCTAATGTTGATCAAATTAGGGAAATATGAGTACAAAACTAAAGTTAAAAGCATTTATGAGGCTTAAAATTTAGATGATAAATCTTTTTTCTTCCACCTCTGTGAATGTTTATTTGTTCACTAATATAATCCTTCACCCATAATCACCCACAAGCTTATACAGTCTCACCTGTTACTTATCCATATTATAAGCATGCAGCATCAAAATTATATCCTTTCAGTATTAACATTTCTTGCTCATGCTCAATGAGTTAAAAGAATAAAATGAAACCATTTTTACTTATTTTAAAATATCAGCTAAAGATCCTGTAATTGCTGCAAAATGTAGAGTTCAAACCTTATAAGTCATGATGGTGTTTCTCAAGACACTGGGAGGAAGGCTGCAGAGATCACATGCTCACATAGCAACATAACGTATTGGTCATGTGTATGTGTGTATCTGCTTATTCTTTGAGAATTTTGTACAGTATATTTTATCATATTCTTTTTCATCCCCCAACTCCTGCAAGATTTTCCTGAGTCCTTACTCAGGCAGCTCTATTTTCTTTCTCTTTCTTAAAACATAACAAAAGAAAAATCTAAAACACACTAAAAATATGGGGTCTGATTTGTGTTGGCCAACTTCTAAGCATGGAACCTCTCCTAGGGTGAGGTTAATTCTTCCTGTCCTATTTCATTGAAGAAAGATGGTTTTTCCCTCTCCCAGCAGCCATCAATTGAGAATAGCTTCTTGACTATTGGCGGGACTTTGTGCATGCTTGCCCACTTTTGTGCTGGATTTTCTTTCATTTGGTTTGAAGTTTTGCAGGTTTTGTACATGCACTTAGTTTCTGTAAATATACATCTTTCATGATGATTAAAAGAAGTAAAAATGAATTCCACGTTTATTTAAAGGCTTCAATGAACAAAGTCAATTTAGTCATACAAGGTGATTAACCCTGAAACAGTACTCCTAACAAAATGTTTTCATAAGCTTCAATGCTATCAGTGAATGAAAAGGCATCCATAATCCATAATCCATTGTTCTTGATGAGTATGACAACTAACCATATCTACTATCTCTACTTTGTTATACCAAAGAATTTAATTATATCTGAAATTCTACCTCACTCAGGCTACTGTGTCTAATAAAACTATTATTGACATTTTGGCCCCCTGATCCCCATGAAAGGTTATTCCCTAGTACTTGTCCATTCATACCCAAAGGCATCAGCACTTAAACTGTTTCAGTCTTATTCACCTCTATTTACTCTAAATTCCCTGTGAGAAATTAACTTTTAAAACTCTCTTACTATCAATCAAATAAATACAAAATGAAATTGTGTGTTAAAATGAGAGTGCAGGTGGACAGCTTAGAATTGCAGGTGTCGGATATTAATCATTAAGTACTTTGACATCTGACTAAGGCTCTGTGCAATCTGTCAGGTTTCCTTCCAGTAGGAATCATAGCAGACTGTTTAATTACTAAAATACTTTCAGCAAGAGACAGACATGTTCCTGTGCATATGAAACATTCAAGTAGAAATTTTCAGACTCTCTGTGTTAATATTTTCTAAATGGAAAGTACTAGAAAACCATAGAACTCATGTGCTTTTCTTTTTTTAAAGACTTTTTTTTGCTATATGGAACAGAATTTAGTTGTATTTTTATGTAATAAATGGACCTTTTTTAGCATCCATAGAAAAATTGCTAAACGTTCTTATTATTAAAAAAACATGGAGCCAGATATCAGGGTGAAAACCTGAGAGATCAGGGAGTTAGGAAAAGCCACAAGCTAGCCTTACCTCACCAACTCCATAGCTTCCAAAGTAAGCTATTTCCTATCTACCCACACACATATGCCTTGCTGTTCTGTTCTCTCATTTGCTCTCTCAGCCTAGATATATCACTTCCTCTTCCTGCCCACCTCTGTCACTTCCTGTCTGTACATAAAATAAAATAATAAATTAAAAACAAAATATTTTAAAAGGCAAGTCCTAAAACCTAAGAGAAATAAAAAGGGCTTGAGAAATTCTTTAAAATAACTTCAGGATCCTTACAGCAGGGGATTTGTTTTAGTGGTTTCCTTGTTATCATACTGTATAAGCGCTCAGCGAAATTAATAAACTAATTTGTTAGGTTGTGGGGCAGTGCATCAATCTGCATTGATTACAGTGACTCAGTGAATACAATGTATCTTCCACAGATATTCTCATTGATCATGCTCAATTATACATGAATGCACTAGTCTCTCTCTGGAATTGTGCATGGGCTGGGTCTCTAGTTATGTTCAAAGGAGATGGGAAACATGACTATGTGCCTATAGCTGTAGCTGGAGAATTTCTCTCTAGCTACTACCAAGTCCCACCAGTCCCGGAGCCCACTTATAAAATAAACACACAGACTCTTACATTATTTAAACTGCTTGGCCATTAGCTCAGGCCTATTGTTGTCTAACTCTTACTCTTATATTTAGCCCATTTCTATTAATCTATACTTTGCCATGTGGCTCGTGGCTTACCGGTACCTTATATCTTCCTTGTCCTGGCAGCGGCCCCAGGCAGTCTCCCCCTCTGCCTTCCTGTTCCCTCAATTCTCCTCTCTGTTAGTCCCACCTATACTTCCTGTCTGGCTACTGGCCAATCAGTGTTTATTTATACACAGCAATATCCACAGCATATAGCAGATGAAATTCAAGCTAAACCCCTACGGGTTTGCACTAATGTATGAATGATCATTCTAGTCATGGTTATGAGTTAGAACTAAATCCAAGGACATTTATTAGGAATAAGTTCATAGTATCATTAAACATTCTTTATAATTTAGATTCCCAATATTTTCAAAAATAATAATTCTCTACTCTGTTTTTAAACTTTAAAAATATAAATGCATATAAAGTTTGTGGAAGAAAGAAAAATTGTATCAATCATCAGTTTAACTTAATAAATTCAAATGTCAACCAAAATCACTATTTAATAGGTAATCAATTTAATCATATTAAATCACACAGTTTCCCTAAGGTTTTGAAGCTTTTAGAAGACAAATTTCATATTCAAATTCTAGTTTTTTGAGACTTAGAAACTATGACACTGGTATTAGCGATTCCCAAGTTTAACTCCACCACTTGGTAAGTGATAAAGATTGTTGAAAGGCATAGTAGGAGCTTGGAGAAAAGCATTTTAAATCTTTATTCTTTAATCTATTAACATAGATGTTCAATAAATGCACACATAGCGATGTAACAGACTTCTTCCTGCCCTGTTAAAGCATAAAGTATACAGAGATTGAAAGCTGACTTTCAAGAATCACAGGTCTCACTGGGGACACACTAGACATTAATAGAAGCTCTTGATAAATAGACTTGCACTGAGTCTATTTCACAATGAGTGCAATAGGTCCCGACGTATATGAGGTGTTCATTTCTGAAGCCAAGAATGCATCTTCCAAATGGACATGTTGACAACTGTATGTATGCTCACATCCATTCTTTGAGATTTGGAGTAAGATCAACATGGTAGGAAATGCCAGGTGAAAACCATTTCCCTATGGTAGTATATAAAGTATATTACCTAATTTCAAGTGTAGTAAGTTAAAATTTTATGATTTCAAGGATGCAGGCATCACTGGTTTTACTACAGCCCTAATGAAGTTAATGGTAAAGTCTATGAATGGACTATCTCGATCAATGTAATACTTGTTCATTGGCCACTAAATTTATCATCATAAACTCAGTGTCTACTGCTGTCCTTGATGTGCCAATTTTACAGACACAAACCAACTCTTGTAGTTTTCATGTATCAATCTATCTGGCAAATGTGTAGATCTATGGCTCTAAGACTAGAATGTAAACTACAAGATTCAAATGAGTATGACATGAACCAGAAGTATCAAGCTTAAAAAACAACTGGGTAAAGCCTCTTAAAGGCACAGGTTAGCTACCACTCTGTAGAAATACTTTCATTCAGATCATGATATAGTTTTTACTGTTATGGTAAAACACTTGACTCCAAGAAACAAGAGAGATATATTAATAACCCTATCACAATGAGACATTCATCGAGTGCTTCTACACACAACAATGCCTATAATTCATTTCATTAACATCTTATAAGCTAGCAAAATACAAAGCCTTTGATAACACCCGATCATCTCTAATTTCTTTGTTTTTGTGGATCATAAAGCAAAGGAGTTGTATAACTGGTTACTAGTGAACCTCACGAACATCTAGGGTAACTATTATGTAATAT
The DNA here is from genome assembly GCF_949786415.1 of Peromyscus eremicus. NCBI lineage: Eukaryota > Metazoa > Chordata > Mammalia > Rodentia > Cricetidae > Peromyscus > Peromyscus eremicus. Next base: position 48,509,320 of record NC_081433.1, on the reverse strand, counting down.
GATCAGGAAAGTATATCTGATGAAATCCATAGGATTCATGGATGTCTCCAGCTGCTCCTAAGCCCAGCTTAATTGTATGGACTACCCGACTCAGTTTCCAGTTTTTTAAGGGAAGGTTTAAATTATGGTTTGATAGGTTTAATAAGATTTAATAGCTCTTGTGTGTGTGTGTGTATGTGTGTGTCTGTGTGTGTCTGTGTGTGTGTGTATGTATGTGTTTGCCTGTGTCCATATATACATTTCTTGGGGCCAGAGGTTAATATTGGGTGTCTCTATGATTGTCCACATTTTAATTTTATCTCATATTTTTGAGCCAGGGTTTTACACTGAACCTAGAGTTTATTGATAGGCTGGCTCAGATAGACAGTGAACTTCGGGGATCCTCATCTGTCCACCTTCACCTCTACCAGCACTGAAGTTATAGGTTCATACCAACATGTTCAGCATTTTATATGGATGCTTGGGATTCGCACTTAGCATCATAGATATATATATACACACACACTCTTACATATACACACACATTACAGAAAAGGAGGAAGGAGAGGGAAAGAGAGGGGGGGTTTAGTTCTGGGGACTGAAGCTGAAAGAAACATAAAATGGGTTACAGGGGGGAAAATACAATTGAATCATAGGCTGTGCACTTGGCATTGGAATCGGCTTCTTTCTTTGCCTAAAATACAGAAAGCTAATGGGTGAGTCAGAGTTATCGATCTTTAGTTGTAGAAAAACGTATTTATAACAAAAAGAACATATGTAAAGGATTGGGTAGGAGAAAGGCTTGACTAATTTGAAAAACTTTAGAATTACAATAGAAATGATAGTCTGGGATAGGCATGAAAAAGAAAGAGACTGAATAAATAGTGAACGACAAACAGAAAAGGAATATGAGATATGATCAATAGTTTGGCTTTTATTCCAAGAGCACTGGAAAGCCATTAAAGAGATTTCAGTCGATGAAGACAAAGCTTGCTTGGCATTTTATAAAGATCATTCTCATTGCATTGTGGAGATTGAAATAGAGATGAAAACTCAAACACAGAGCTTAACCTTTGCTTTGTCCTTAACTATGCCTTGGATTAATATGACTGTGGATATAGTCCACATTTACAGGAATCAATAAAATCTTTGATAAAATCTCCTGAAACAATAATAAGAAAATTCTGAACTAAATATCAGTAACAATATTTATTCCATACTCAATTTAAAAGTGAAAAGAACCAAGATAGAAAGTAAGGAGCAAAAATGAAAGAAAAAAAAATATTTAGTGGATACTACATTGAAATTCTTCAGCCCCACTCACTTAAACTGGTATTTAAAAAGCAAACAATAACATAATAAGTATAAATCAAGTTTATTTTTTTTAAATCACATTGTTATTAATAAAATTCAACCATGAAGTTGTTGCCAGTGCATGGGCATGCAACAACCATTTACACAAAATGCATATGTAATTGTCATGCTTCAGTTGTGAGGTTAATAAATCCTTACTCTTTCCGATGGAGAAAAATAATTAGCATAAGCATTTCATTACAGTGTGGTATCTCATTACAATGTGGTGAATTTTGCTTGGGAAATGAACTAAGCGAATCAAATTATTTCACAAAAACCGTGAAACAGCTGTCAAACGAAAGTGACTTTTGCTAAAAAATCAGCAAGGGCCTGAGAGACTAATAGCGTAGGAACTGGGTGTATGTAATTGATTCTTCCTAGTCTCCTGGTGTCCTAATACTTTTAGAATGTTTCAGGCAGGACAGGACTGATAACTCTTTGTCTGGATCATTATTAAAACCATTGCACACGTTAATTGACACATCAAGGCTGTAATCCCAGCACTTGGGAGGCTGAGGCAAGAGGACATAACATTTGAGATGTCTCGAGTGGCTCAGAAAACCCAAATCAGAACAAAACCTCAGTCTGGAGAAGGGAGTTAGGCAGAACTTTTGCCCTTGGCCAAGGTGCTATTGTCAATTTGTACCTGCTGAGAGAGGAAGAGTCAATTTTCTCTAAGAGTATAATGCCTGAAAAGTCTCCCATGCTCCTGTGGAAGGCCATATATCTAAGAATGTTTGGAGAAAAAAGGACATACATAAAGTTGGGTAGGAAGGGAGAAGGGGCTACATCGAGCTAGAGTTGTGGGAGGGGAAAGTGAATATTACCAATAAAAATTTCAGAGACTTAATATCTATACATTATATGTATAGACATTAGTTCTCTCCTCTAATGCTGAAAACGGTCTTTCCTTAGGAGTTGGACTTCTGCCTACTGACACTGTCCATGCAGATTTAATCTGGTTTAGGCTTGCAATGTGACTCAAGCTATCCTCAAATTTGACATCTTCCAGCTTCAGCTTTTCCAATTCTGGGGTAAATTCTCTGACGTATGAAGTAGGATGGCAGAACTCTGGCATTCACATCCACTAATCTGTGTGTACACTTTGACAACAACACTTTTTACTAACATTTGTAATATAGATATAATTTGCATATTATGTTCATAATGAAAAGATGATTGAGTAAACACATTAGCAACATTAAGTGAAAAAGTATGAAAAAATTAAATATGTTATCCTAAAGTGAGTAAACTGTGGGTAAAACATGATTTTTATATTTTTATTTTACACATTAATGTTTACTTTGTAAAGGCAACTGAAATATGCTTTCTCTCTTTTTAATCGTCTTCTGTCTGTCCTTCTCTGGCCTCCTTTGTCTATATATACTATCCCTATATATAATATATATATAGGAATGACATATATTATATATAGGGATAGTAAATATTCCTATATACTATTACTACTAAAATAATTACCCATTATTAAAATAATAACAAAACTTCAATTATTTCTCTGATGTATTTATTCTCTCTGGCCCAAAATAAATCCATTAATACTTCATTATTTTATTTAATTCTCATAATTAATAAACATAAGAACTAATATGATTTAATTTTCCACTAAAGTAACAGTAAGATAGAATCAAAGACTTCTCCAAGTTCATACAGCTTAAACATACAGGGTTGGAACTGAATTCCAAATTAATTCCAGATTGTCTCTTTATTCCATTGCCATTGTATAGAAGAATTTTCAAAAGGCAAAAATTAAACAAATAAATGGAGAAAATGAATGAGTTCATAACTAGGACACAAAACAATTATATATATATATATACACATACATTATTTGTTCTTTAAGATTTCCGTACTGTATTTAGTATATCTTGATCATTTCCATTCCTTGCTTTCTCTTCTAAATCTCTTCAAGTTTCACCCCGAATCAATTACATTTCTGTTGTATTTGCTTATATCATTCATTCATTCATTCATTCATTTAACTTACTGAGTGCAACAGACATTATCACATGTGCGTGGATGGAAGGTCATCAAGTGGGTATGGACAACCTCCCCAGTTACCAAACCCTAAAGAAAAGTGACTCTTTCCCTCAACAGTCTTTAACTGACAACAGCTACTCACTAGAGGAGGGCTTCTGGAGCCCCATCTCTCCATGCTGGAATTTCAGAGAGTGCCTGTGGGGGATTTTCTTGTTTTCTAATTGATGTAGGAGGTCCCAGTTAAACATTGGCTGTGCCACCCCTGGGCAGGCAGCCCTGGGTTATATACAAAAGTTGCTTGCACATAAACTAGAAGGGACAAGCCAGTAAGCAAGCCAGTAAGCATCACTCCTAGATCTCTGCTTCAATTCTTGCCTCCAGATCCATCCATTGAGTTTCTTCCTTGACTTCCCTCAGTCATGTACTGTTGCAGGGAAGTGTAGTTGGAGTACATTTTTTCCTCCCCTGGATACTATTGATACTGATATCACAGCAACAGAAGTAGCTAGAACATCGTTTCAGAAATTAAGAGAAATGTGTTAGACCAAAAATGTCTACAGTGTTCTCATGGTAGGAAAAATGCCCTTCTGACAAACTGTGGGAGATTTTGATAGGAAAATGACATAAAGAGTTTATATCTAATTCCCTCCTACAGTATGTGACTCTTCTTGTTCCCTTGTGTCTAGGTTATGGGAAACAAGGACATGAAAATGACTAATATTAATCATACCACAACATAGTAGAATCAAATAATAGAAAAAATGTTGACCATTGACCATTAATTTTGCTTAGGGGAGGATTGGCTAATTCAGGGATCACTTTTCATGATGTTGGATCCAAGGTAGCACTCCAACTCTCTCATAAATAGATAACTACCAGGGCATGCTATTTTTTGAGGGAATTTGGCCATTTGTAGGTTTATCTTGCTGAAGCTAATGGCCCCACACCCATGCACACATTGGCAGTACTCACTGAACTTAAGTGGGTTATGAGTTTTTTGTTTGTTTGTTTGTTTGTTTTTTGTTTTGCTTTGTTGGTGTTCCAGACAGGGTTTCTTTGTGTAGCCCTGCCTGTCTTGGAACTTACTCTGTAGACAAGACTGGCCTTAAACTCACAGAGATCTCCTTGCCTCTGCCTCCTGAGTGCTCTGAGTAAAGGCATGCACCACCATGCCTGAGGGTTATGCTTTTTAAAGTGTATGGAGTTGGGAGCTGGATGCATTGGGAGAATCTGGAAGGAGGTGGACAAGAGAAATGGATGATAAATATGAATATATTCATTGTCTACAGGTATGAAAATTTCAGGAATAAATTAAAGGTGCCAATGCACCTCTTCTGTAGTGGACTTGTAACCTACTGCTTCTGTGTCCTTTATTACGTTGCCTACAATGTATTTTACCTGACAATCCGGCCTTAAACCTTAGTTGTGTTCTAGGTTAAGATTCTTCTAGAAATCACGGAATAGGAAATTTCCTTTTTGGCATAGGAAAAAGAATTCCAGACAGAAAAGGGTCATAGGGGGTCTCAAAAAAATGGCTAATCTTCAGTAAACAGACTGTAGTCATAAGTTTGATGCTTAAGATAAAGCTATGTCTTGTTATAGGCAAATTATAAACATCAATAATGAAATTGCTAAGATTTCTGGGTAAGGAAAAAACTAAAGTCTACAGATATGCTTAGGAGAGAAATGTCAAGATCAAATTAGAAAAAAAATTCCAAGTTTTCCCTCAACATTTAACTTGTAAGAACTAGGAATGTAAGTAGTTGAGTAGTTCTGTGTCATTGTGCACTGTTCCTAATCAATCTACACTCAAGAAAATAATTACTCCTACTGCATTAGTGTACAAGACATAAATTATATTTCTCTGAGTAATAAATTTTGGACTATTACTACCCATTCTTCAAAATAATTATATGTTCTTATTAAAATAAAAAAATCAAATAGAATCAAGAACCAAATTAATAAGTAAAATTAAAAAGCATAGCCATTTGACTCAATCTACATGAATGACAAAGATCATTTTATTTCAACCATTTATTTTGAACCATAATGTTCTTAAATAAGTGTACATCTAATTATGTAAATGAAATGTTAGTCGGTCCAGGAATAATACCTATACACACTCTAAATTCTTTATACCTTTATATTGCTTCCAATATAGAAGGGAAAACATTGCATCAAATAACATAATACCAATCAAGCTGATTATTTGTTTATGTGTTTTCTATTTTAAAGATTAAAGGCATCAAGGCATATAGATAACCCAATTGATGAATTTCTTTCAACCAAACTTAAGTTTTGTTAACTCATACACTATATAACTCTAAAAACATATTTTATTTGTGACATATGTAAAAAAATCAAAGGGTTTTATATTTAGATTGAAGAAAAATTAAAAAGCATATGAGTTAAGCTACATTAGGCATTAATGATAATTATAATAGATCCCCACTAAAATAAACTTAATAATAAGTACTAAGTACCTTTATGACTGTTGGAGTATGGATTGCTGCAAGGAGTTAATTCAATACATATTAATATTTAACTAAATAAAAATAAATGTGATAAAAATATTATATAATGTAACAAGAATTCATCTCAGTTAACACTGCCGACCTCCAATTTTTTGAAACCTTTCATTGTTTCATAAAGCTATGGTCAGTGATTAATTAATATATACATGAAAGGAAAACTGAAAATCAAAGTGTGAATTTGAAACCTTACTGCTAAGACACCATGTCTGTAAATCTCTGTGATTTCTTCGCATTTACCATTCTTCCTGCAAAAACCTAAAAGTCAAGGTAAAGCAAAGAACAAGAGGTGTTTGGCCTGATATCTGCCTCATCAGAATTGGTAGTGGAGTCTCCTTTAAAATTATACACAGCAATCAATTTAGGAAAATAGCAGTAGTGTATTCCCAAAGTTACACAAAATCCACATTCTGAGAGGAAGAGCTTCGGAAAATCAATGGCTATTGATAGGAAAAAATCAGTTTTCTCTAGAGACGAACTCCCTGGTGGGTTATCCAATCACTAGTGGTCAACCCTAAATACATGGGCATGCAAGCAATCCTAAGTGGAATCAGTGTGTGTGTGTGTGTGTGTGTGTGTGTGTGTGTGTGTGTGAATAATAATAATAATAATAATAATAATAATAATAATAATAATTGAGATCTGAATTTGAGAGTGAGTGGTGGGAAACACAGAGAACTTGGAGAGGAGGAAAAGGAAATAACATAAATACTATATATAAGAAATTCTCAGAATATTAAATAAAAATCAGAAAGTAGATATAAAATTAATATGCAACAGCTGTGGGCAAGTTTAGAAAGAAGAAACCCATGAAGTAATACAGTATAATGGTATTTTTTCTTATGTTAACATGAATAATAAATACAGTAACATTTGTTTATGATAATAAATGAATTTTTTTTAGGATTTGACTAGAAGCTTTCAAAACTTGCATGAATAGATCCCATATTTACTAAGCTTTACAATATAAAATAGAGAAAACAGACCTTGTAATGAATGTTTTGTTCTATACTAAGTAGTTTCTACTGTATTGTGTTGCTGTCTCACTAGTAAATATTTGAAAAATAAACATAATATAAGTGCCCTAGCTCACAAGAAAGTCTTGAGTATATTTATGGACTAGTGTCAGATTGGAACATTTTGAACTGAAATATTATAATGAGACATAAACTTTGGCGAATCTCTAGTGTGTCTGTGAGTCTCCAGAAGCCCCAGGTTTGTAAAAACACATTTATGCTCCAATAAAATTTGACTGTGGGATAGAGCATCTACTACGGTTTTCCTCAATTTCCACAGTCTAATATTGAGAAAATGTCAGCTAATAATCAAAGGTTAAGGTGCCCAAACAATTATTATGAAAATAAGTCAGTGTATAATACAAATATTATATTTGGATAACATAGATTCCATATATTAGAGTTATCTGAAACATGATATTAGTTTATATATCTGAATTATAAAACGCACTTGATATCATCAAAAGCATATAATCATGTCACTGATTTTCAAAATCCCAACAGAGTTATTAATAGAAAAATAACATTTTAGTCTGAGCGATTTCGTAATCGATTCTTCTCAGTATAAAATAGAGGAATTATGATGTCATTAGTGGATTAAAAATTAATTTTGAAGATAATACCCATATGAAAAGGAGCACAAAGGATATGCAAAATGAAAGAATTAAGATAAATAAAAAGAAGCATGAGCCTATTCCTCATTTAAGTTGTGGGAAGATGGATCAGAGCTTATGTTGATGCAACAGTACATGCAAAGATAATGGTTTTGACCTTGAGAACTGATGAAGGAGAGAATCCATAGGTACAGTCAGTTGAATATACACTCGAAAGAATTAAACAAGACCACCAAAATTATGTTGTATCAGAGTAAAATGCCAAACCATCGGAGTCCAAAAAAGCGTTGAAAGAAGGTAACAAGAAAGGACAATTGTAAAATGAATGATTGGCAAGGCATCTTTCAAAGGAACACTAAAAGTACCTTAAGAGGGAAAAAAAAAAAAGTCAACTGAGAATTGTGTAGTGGGTTGCCATTCCAGCTTTGATCTGGAAGTTCCAACCCCCATTGAGACTTCGGCAACTGTCACGCCTACAAGGCGGGGCCAAGGGTGGCGCCTGGGGACCCGAGATCTGGATGGGCCAGCACTCTCTCTGTTCTGGGACCCTGAATGGTGGAGGTGGACCAAGCAGAGCTCCAGAGAACACCGCTGGACTGCGATACACCTTCCCCAGACCCTGTGACCTACCTATCCCTTAATTTGTAAGTTACACCATTAAATAAATCTTCTTTTAACTACGTGGAATGGCCTTAATAATTTCACCAATAGAATTGAGAATCTGGTAAATATAAACTTACAGGAACTAGGGTGACATACAAACAAAGTTGGACAAAAATAAAACAGAATGAAAAATTAACCACCAACTTATTTTCACTAAGCCTACTTTCAAAAAGAGGTTGGCCGTCTAGTCTATAGCCAAAAAGTGTCCTGAGATTGAACACAAAACAAATGAACACAAAACACACACATACACACACACACACACACACACACACACACACACACACCAGTCACTGACATGTAAATGAAACTGAACTAACCTCAATTTATGTATAAAGCCTGAATAAGGCAAGGTGATAATTTATAAATTGAAAAATTACAAGTTGGAATAAAATATTAGCTGATTTTAGCTTACTAAGGGAAATGGATGTTATATGATTAAAAGTGCTTTTATGCTTAACAATCCCAAACTGAAAGATGATCACTAAGAATTTGGGAATGAACCCACAGACATAAAATGTTGCATTATTCTGAAAAGTAACTTATGAGCACAATTTACAATACTATGCAATGTCTCACCAAAGGGTGAGAAATGGTAAAAACAAACACTAACAAGGGTGGAAATGATTGAGAAAACTGGGAGTTCAAACTGTTTTATGCTAGTTATACTTCAGTAATTTAGAGGATAGGTCCCCTTTCCCTGGAAATAAGCATGATAATTAATTACCTTTTATCATTGACTAGGAAATCTTAATAATAAGTACATGTTCCTCATAGCATTCATTAATTGAAAATGGTGAAAGCAATAAAATATTTTGATTTATGATATCCAAGATGGATAAAATATGAGACCTGGAAATTAATAGCACTATAGAAGATTGACAACTCTATCATTATATTAAGGTTCTTTAGCAGCCTCTCACAGTAATAAATGTATTAAGAAGCACTGAGAAAAACCTCAAAAGGTTACAAAGGATTTATTCAGCACAATTGATTTGCTTTAATGAACATATATTAAATGTACTAATAAAAGTTATGAAAATTATTCAAATGTCATATGTTAAAACATAGCCCTGGAACAAGTCTCAGTGTAGTTTAATATTTGATCACAACTTTCTGAACTTATAATAATTAAATTAAAGATTAGCTATGAACACTTATTTTTCCTAAATAAATATCTCATATTTGAAAATATAAGTGAATTCAAATTTTTAAGGTTTTAAATTTTCTAAAGTATTTGTACATTGAAATCTGTGGAATTGCCCGATGTTGTGTTTGCTGACAATATTCAGGTAGAATAGTACAAAAAGGAAAAAGTCCAACAGGGAAATCATATGTATTTCACAATCAATTAGTAAAGAAAGTGTGTTGTTGTTGTTTTTAACTCTTTGGGGTCCTCCTACCCAGCTCCCAAATAAATACATGGAGACTTATTCTTACTTATGAATTCCTGGCCTTAGCTTGGCTTGTTTCTAGCGAGCTTTTCTTAAATTATCTCATCTATCTTTTGCCTCTGGGACTTTATCTTTCTCTATTCTATATACCTCTCTTTCCTTCTTACTCTGCTGGCTGGCTGTGCTGCTGGGTGGCTGGACTCTGGTGTCTTCCTCTCCTCTTTTTCTTGCTTCTCCCTCTTCCCATCTTCCCCCAAGCCTAAATTTCTCCTCTTATTTATTCTCACTGTCTGGCAGCCCTGACTATATCTCTCTCCTGCCTAGCTATTGAATGCTAAGCTCTTTATTAGACCAATTAGGTATTTTAGACAGGTAAAGTAACACAGCTTTACAGAGTTAAACAAATGCAACATAAAAGAATACAGCACATCGAGTGAGGTATCCCAGACTCAGAAAGACAAACATGGTATGTACTCACTCATAACAGGATACTAGATGTGGAACAAGGATGACTGGACTGCTACTCACATCACCAGGCAGGCTACCTGGAAAACAGGACCCCAAGAAAGACACAGGGATCGCCCAATGACAGAGAAATGGATTGAGATCTACATGAACAGCCTGGACATGAGTGGGGGTAGTGAAGGGCGAGGGTCGAGGGAAAGAGAGCTTGGGTGAGTGGGAGATCCCAGCTGGATCAATAACAGAGAGGGAGAACAAGGAATAGGAGACCATGGTAAATGAAGACCACATGAGAATAGGAAGAAACAAAGTGCTAGAGAGGCCCACAGAAATCCACAAAGATACCCCCACAACAGACTGCTGGCAATGGTCGAGAGACAGTCCGAACTGACCTACTCTGGTGATGGGATGGCCAAACACCCTAATTGTCGTGCTAGAAACCTCATCCAACTACTGAGGGATCTGGATGCAGAGACCCATGACTAGGCCCCAGGTGGATCTCTGGGAGTCCAATTAGCGAGAATGAGGAGGGTTTATATGAGTGAGAATTGTTGTGACCAAGGTCGGATTAAGCACAGAGACAAATAGCCGAACGAACGGAAACACATGAAATATGAACCAATGGCTGAGGGGTCACCAACTGGATCAGGCCCTCTGAGTGGGTGAGACAGTTGATTGGCCTGATCTGTTTGGGAGGCATCCAGGCAGTGGCACCGGGTCCTGTGCTCATTGCATGAGTTGGCTGTTTGAAACCTGGGGCCTATGCAGGGTCCCTTGGCTCGGCCTGGGAGGAGGGGACTGGACCTACCTGGACTGAGTCCACCAGGTTGATCTCAGTCTGTGGGGATGGCTTTGCCCTGGAGGAGATTGGAATTGGGGGCGGGCTGGGGGGGAAGGTGAGGGGGGCAGGAGGGGGAAAAAAAAAAAGAAATTTTTCAGTCCCAGGAAAACTACATACTCTCATTAAAATAACTAAAAAGTCATAATGTAGTGAATGCTGAATATGAGAACCTGGATAGCAAAACCAGATACTTTCTATATGTAAATCTAGATCTTGAGGATGAATGACTGGAAAGGTTGTATTGGAAACTTCATAATCAAAATAAAAATAAATTAAGAAATGCAAAAAAAAAAAAAGAATACAGCACATCTTTGCATCATTAAACAAATATTCCCTTCATTACCCCCACTCATGTCCAGGTTGTTCATGTAGATCTCATCCATTTCTCTGTCATTGGGCAATCCCCGTGTCTTTCTTAGGGTCCTGTTTTCTAGGTAGCCTCCCTGGAGTTGTGAGTAGCAGTCTAGCCATCTTTGTTTTACATCTATTATCCTCTTATGAGTGAGTACATACCATGTTTGTCTTTCTGAGTCTGGGTTACCTCACTCAGGATGATTTTTTCTAGATCCATCCATTTGCCTGCAAACCTCATGATGTCATTGTTTTTCTCTGCTGAGTAGTATTCCATTGTGTACATGTACATTTTATTTATCCATTCTTCAGTTGAAGGGCATCTAGGTTGTTTCCAGGTTCTGGCTATTACAAACAACGCTGATATGAACATAGCTGAGCAAATGCCCTTGTGGTATGATTGAGCATTCCTTGGGTATATGCCCAAGAGTGGTATAGCTGGGTCTTGGGGGAGATTGATTCCCAATTTTCTAAGAAAGCACCATATTGATTTCCAAAGTGGTTGTACAAGCTTGCATTCCCACCAGCAGTGGAAGAGAGTTCCCCTAGCTCCACATCTTCTCCAGCATAAGGTGTCTTCAGTGTTTTTGATCTTAGCCATTCTGACAGGTGTAAGGTGGTATCTCAGAGTTATTTTGATTTGCATTTCCCTGATGATTAGGGATGTTGAGCAATTCCTTAGATGTCTTTCACCCATTTGAGCTTCCTCTGTTGAGAATTCTGTTTAGCTCTATAGCCCATTTCTTAATTGGACTGTTGGGCATTTTGATGTCTAATTTCTTGAGTTCTTTATATATTCTTGATATCAGCCCTCTGTTAGATGTGGGGTTGGTGAAGACCTTTTCCCATTCTGTAGAATGTTGCTTTGCCTTGTTGACCATATCCTTTGTTCTACAAAAGCTTTTCTGTTTCAAGAGGTCCCATTGATTGATTGTTCCTCTCAGTGTCTGTGATACTGGTGTTCTATTTAGGAAGTGATCTCCTATGCCAATGCATTCAAGACTACTTCCTACTTTCTCTTCTATCAGGTTCAGAGTAACTGGATTTATGTTGAGGTCTTTGATCCACTTGGACTAGGGGTAATGAAGGGCAAGCTTCCAGGGAAAGAGAGCTTAGGGAAGCAGGAGATCCCAGCTGGATCAAGAACAGAGAGGGAGCACAAAGAATAAGAGACCATGATAAATAAAGACCACATGAGAATAGGAAGAAACAAAGTGCTAAAGAGGTCCACAGAAATCCACAAAGATACCTCCACAATAGACTACAATGGATGAGAGAAAGCCCAAACTGACCTACTCTGGTGATAGGATGGCCAAACACCCTAATTGTCATGCTAGAAACCTCATCCAACTACTGAGGGAACTAGATGCAGGGATCCACTGCCAGGCCCCAGGTGGAGCTCCAGGAGTCCAATTGGCGAGAAAGAGGAGGGTTTGTATGAACGACAATTGTTGAGACGAAGATTGGAAAAAGCACAGGGACAAATAGCCAAACTAGTGGAAACACAAGAACTATGAACCAATAGCTGAGGAGCCCCCAACTGGATCAGGCCCTCTAGATAAAGTGAGACAGTTGATTAGCTTGAACTGTTTGGGAGGCATCCAGGCAGTGGGACCAGGACCTCAGTGAATGAGCTGGCTGTTTGGAACCTGGGGCTTATGCAGGGACACTTAGCTCAGCTAGAGAGGAGGGGACTGGACCTGCCTGAACTGAATCTACCAGGTTGAACTCAATCCCCAGGGAAGTCTTTGCCCTGGAGGAAATGGGAATGGGGGGTGGCCTGGGGGGGCAGGTAGGGGAGGGGGAAGGGGTGGCGGGAGGGGGGAGAACAAGGGAATCCATGGCTGATATGTAAAATTAAATTATAACATAAAATAATAAAAAAAAATTCCACGACATAAATGAATCTAACACATTTTAAACTAATATTCCACAGCAGAAGAGTATGCAACCAAAGTAGAATTACGATCTAATAAAATTCAGAGCAGAGTTTCATACAAAAGGGACAGAAAAAAATCAAAATGCCAAACAAAGGTCACACTAAACTTCAAAGTTCTGGATAGACAGATCAAGAAAAATAGAAGACGAACTATCAAAATTTTAGAGTAGGGATCCTCTGAGCTTCATAAAATTTGTCATTTCTACAGACCACGGGTAACAAGGTCTAATGGTGATGAGGCTGGGGACCTGAATGAAGGAAGACCGTAAATAGCATGATGCACTCACTGCTTAAGTCCCTGCAAGAAAAACAAGGCTGTTTCTACAGCATTGACTGTCATGAGACACCGTGAGATCATGACACAAGTGAGAGCAAGGAGAAGGTAGTTTCAGCAGCAAAGATGGAAAGGGAACTCAGAATAAGAACGGAACAAAGTTCAGAGTTCCTTCTGGATGGCACAGGCTGAGTCTCTGTTCCCAGGAAAGGGAGTGCACCTGCAGAGGCTGGGACTGTGGTGTACACCCTAAACATTCAAGGAACTCTCACTCCAGTAGGGTATAAAATATACCTAAAGCTAAACAGAATGAAACATTTCCAACACATCCTTACATATTTCAGTAGAAACTTGGCAGCAAAATTCTCTTAGGGGATATCTTGACAAAAATGCCACACTAATTTCAGCAAGATTTACAGCAGATAACAACCAATATAAATACTTAGGCCCAATTTTAATATTGTCTGTTACAATCTTATTAGATGATATTTGTTTAAATTAGATGATATGAAACCTGTATTTTAATTAAATAAATATAGCCACTAGAAGCAAACAAAATCAAGAACAGTGGAATTAACCATTCTTAGACCCTGATGTATTTTAACTCATTATTATTATTTCCTTATTTAAATCTTCATGCTTCTGACAAAAAACTTGACAAGGCTATTCAGCGTGGTTCTATCTCTAGATATGATTAATTTATTGGAAAGCATTATATTATATCACTTTAAATATTTCTCAGAGGTATAAGCTGTTAATGAAGATGAACACAAAGTGTCTCCATTTGTCTCTCTTACTGACATTGTTGAAGTCTAGACTCTATGGCTAAAAATAGAGACTTAAGACTCCTGCTGTTTGCAGAGTCAATTTACCAGAGGCCAGACTCAGCAGGATAACAGTTTGTGGAATAGAAGACAGTAAGATAAATACATCTTGTGAAAATGCACTTAGAGTAACAGAAGTAATTTTGATTACAGGAAAGTGAGGGGAAGGAAACTTTCATAACAATTAAAGGAAGAACTTAATATTTCAGATATTTAGATTAATTTTTAATTGTTATAAAAAGTGACTAGCACAGAAGCAATAGCAGACAGCAAAACTTAAAAACAAGACCAGTTTTGACTCATTCGCTAAAGCTGCTTGCTACCGAGCCCGAGGATTTGAGTTCCAGCCATGGAATCCACATTGGGGAAGGCAGAAACCTACTCTTGCAAGTTGTCCTCTGACTTCCAGAGGCACATACATCCCAGCCTCACTCACACGACAAAGTCAATATAAATGCATGAAAATTAATTTACAATACCATAATAAATATATGTATAAATATATTATATTTCTAAACATCAACATATAGTGCTGTTCTGTTAGGCATAGAAAACCTCTTTGCTAATAAATAAACAAACAAGCTTGCAACTCTGAATATGAAATCTATTCTAAAGTAGTATCAAACACAAAGCATAAAAACTTGAAAGTTTGAAATAGCAGCAATGAGGAGTTGACTCTTAGTTGTCGCTTAAACTGAGGTTATAAAACAAGAGGGAAAATGAGAAGCTGCTGTAAGAAAGGCCTTTTGGAGAGACATTGAGATCAAGCCATTTATGAAAAAATAGCACAATATTAATGTCTCTTTGACCTAATTTCATCAACTGAGATTATATCAATGGATTTAATAATTTTCAGTCCTCTTTGATGAGAGAGATTATTAAGTATTTATACCAAACTTGTTTCTCATTTATCTCTCTTAGGAAACAAACTGTCTTTAAAAGATTTCTTACAATGTAGATCTATTCCTAAATTCATTTCTTTACATGCCAATACTCCAGACTAGCTCTACTTAATGGCCCATTAGCATAAAATTTCCTTTTTGAACTTAATTTAAAAGACATAATATCTGTTCTTGTCTAAATCTTTGTATATACTAGCTAAAATAATCAGTTTTCTGCTGAAATGATCATGAGTTCTTAACTATTATATCACTATAAAGTTGATTTCTAATAGTTGATGGCTTATTGTAAAATCATTTGCTTCATTCTCATTTTGGAAAATGAATGAGAGATTAAAATTCTAATTAGAACATTACAAATGGAAGCTTGGTAAAGATAAATGCAATTTCTTAAAGACTAAGACCATTTCATGACCATTGCCGAAGTGAAATACCATGCCTGTCAATGTCTTTTGTACCCATTGTCTAACTATCTTGTTTGAGTCTTTGGGATAAGCCTTCTCTATTTCCCCTTGTGCTTTAGTTAAACCATGAACAAAGCAAACAGGAGTCTGGGAGGTGGCTCAGTCAGTAAAGTGATTCTTGTGTGAGCTGAGTCCCTTAGTTCCATCTCTAAACCCATATGAAAAAGGTTCCAGGCATATAATAGTATTTGTGTATCTAAAACAAGAGCCATGAAACTGAAAGAGCAAAGACAGATAGATGAGAGGGTTTGGAGGGAGGAAAAGGAAGGGGGAAATTATATAATTATATTATAATCTCAAAGTTATTTTTAAAAATTCCACACAATGGCACATATCCAATCCCAGTGCTAAGGAAATGGGGAGTGGAGGATCCTCTAGGCTGCTAGGTTAGGCAGTCCAGAGCAATCAGATATTCCTAAGCTCCAAGTTCAGAGAGAGACCATTTCCAGAAAAATAAAATGAAAACAAAAATAAAACAAAACCCAACTGAAACTGAATGAGAAAAACATTGGTTGTCAACTTTTGTCCCCACATGGATGTACACACACACACACACACACACACACACACACACACACACACACACACAGAGTCATTCATTTACTTTATAGATAGTTATGAACTTAACTCTAGCAATGTTCTTTATACAGTAGCAAAGAAAAAGATGAGTGTGTCTACCAAATGATACGTTAAAATGGGAAAGAAAATGATTACTAAGCTCACAATAAGTGTTTGGTATGACAGAGATACTAAAAAGAATTTGATTGCTTTTCAAATAACCCCTCTATTAGCAATCATTATTCTCTATCGTTTATGTATTCCTGTAGGTCGGTAGGGGAATAGGCATTTACATAAGAAGCAACAACTTTTCAAATCTTTCTGACTTTATAACCACGCGATTGTTATAAAGAGATTGATTTTATTCTTCTTTTGAGAATTTATATAAGACTACTGTATTTAAATCATTTTTACGCTTTTGGCTGCCTCTTGCTGTCACTGTGTCCTTCTCACCCCTTCTCAAATTCATGACTTCCTCTTTGATAAGTGTGTGTGCGCACACGTGCGTACGCATTCAACCCGTTGAGTCTTTTTATTTTTGTGTCTATGTATATGCATTCAGGGCTGACCGCTTACAATTGGATAAGCCATCAAGGGGCTCTTCTCTAGAGGAGACCAGTTCTATCTAGTAGTTAATTGCTTAGAGTTCTTCATCTAGGAGCGAGGTCTTGTGAAATTCCTCATCTACACTGGAACGTCAATTAGTGTCACTGTGCAAGTTTACGTGACTATTTTTTTCTTCCCTGCTTCTCCATCAGCAGTGTTTCTAAAACAGAACTGCAAATTAATAGCCCCATGAGGGAAGCAGTAGAAAGGCTTGAGAAACTCCCATGCCTTCTGAATGTTGTAGCAATAACTTCTATGTCATTGTGTGCCTCATCATTGATGTAGGTGCAGAAAAGTAGACAGCTGTCTCTACTATTGAGAAGAGAAAGCAGTGTTGAATTAGTCTTTTCTGAAACACATCTAAAGTCTGTGAAACTTTCAAATTCTACTTTAGAAAACAATGAATGACGAGGAAAGCTAGCTTTCTCCTTTGTTTTTATGTTATTTTAACTTAAATGATGGCACGTTGTCCATCGTTCTGTGGTTAGAGAGTGACTTGATCTATGGGAAAAACAATTTGATATTACTGTGTCAGACCAGTCGATCACTTCTGAAATCTAGTCAGTGTTTCTGTAACTCTGGAAGTGTGAACCAAGTCTACACTGGTGCAAGCTCCCCATTCAGCTCTCTTATTTCATGCTACATCCTTGGGCTGTATTAATGTTGGTGAACCCCACCAAGTTTTTCCTGTAAATTATGGAAATTTAGAGGCATTGAAAATGGATAGCGTGTAGCTCAGGCTTGCCTTGAACTCATGATCCTCCTGTCTCTGCCTCCTTCAGCAAATTCTACTGTCTTGTGCTACCACAACCTAGGCACTCTCCATATATGTTACTGTTGAGTAGTTTGGTCCTCTTGTGGAACTCCTAATACGGGGAGTGGGACCTGTCTCTTACTCTTTTACTGCCTTTTGGGATCCTACTTCTCATACTAGGTCATCTTGCTCAGCCTTAATAAAGGGGAGGTGCTTAGTCTTACTGCAACTTGACATGCCATGTTATGTTGCTATCATTTCCTAATAGAAATGGAGGAAGAGAGGATGGTGTCGGGGGAGATGGGTATGAGGATAGGGACTGGGAGGAGAGGAGGGAGGGAAAACTCTGGCTGGGATATAAAAAAATGAATACATTAATTAAAAAGAAATAACTTATTGACAAAGCATCTCTTTATGTTTTACACAGATATTTTATTACAATGTTTATTAATTGTATAACAGAATAGTAGTAACCTTACAATGGAGATAAGGTCTTGCTCAAATCAAAATTAGTATTGATAGTATTGAAATATTGATGTCTTATATTTTCTGATATAGCATAATAAATATCATTTCTGTTCTTGCCAAATCTGTACAACCAAAAGCTAATCATGAGGAAATATCCAAACAAATGCAAGTTAAGAGGCACTTAAATAACAAACCAGCGCTCTTCTTGTTTAGATCACATAAAATAAAGGCTTGATAATCACCTCAGGTTGGAAGAAATAAAAGAGATATGGCAACTAGAAGCAATATAGAATTCTGGGTTGATTTCCAAATTAGATGAAAGGAATCAGTAGAGCAAAATTTGAATTACTAATGTAGATTTGACTTAATAGCATCAGTAATTTCCCTGTCCCAAAGTTATATAAGTTTTAACATTTGAAGAAATTAAATGATGAATGGAACCTCTTTGTACTATATTTATAAATGTTTTGTGTCTGAAGTTATTTTACAATAAAATGTGTTTAAAATAAGAAAAGAAAATAATGAGTGATATAATTTCTCTGTGAGACTATTTCTCTTCATAGATTCCAATTGTGAAGCTCAACTTTTCATTTCGACTTCTGGTTCTGTTGATCTACATTGAATTATGATAAATTATAAACACAGGCCAAAAGAACTTTTTTAGATAGTCTCATCAATGTATGATTTTCTGACATCTAATTTCCTAATGAGTGTTTCATTGCACATCACATAACCCAGTTCTACCTTTTGATTTTTTTTACTAAATAGAGCTGAGTCATATGTCAAATATCACAAAGGCTAAGAGACACTGATCATGTAGATTCAGGATTGTTTTTCTGATGTGAAATAATTACACATATGTGATATGGTATCTTGGGTATGGGACCCAAGTCTAAACACGAAATTCATTTTGTTCCATATACATACAACTTACACATGAAGTATACATCAGGTTTTTGTTTGTTTGTTTATAAATGCTGTAAATTTACAAATATTTTGGCTGTGATCCATCATCACCTGAAGTCAAATGCAACATGTACTAGGTAGAAACACAAAATGTATTGGATTTTGGAGCAGTTTACATTTCAGAATTTTAGGTTAAGGCAACTTAACCATACTTGCTAATATCTTTCCAACTGAAACACGGCGAGATTTAATCTGGATACATTATTCATGCAATTACCATCAAGATAAAGTGGAAAATTTTATCCCCTACCCATTAAAATGTGATTGAGACTCTTTTCAAGGTAAATCTTTTTTATGTATGAAAACTCCAATTGTAATATAAGTAAGGCTATAGTTTGCTGATGGTCCACTGGACCCTCAGCATTGTGAACATCTGTACTATTCATTAATATATATTAATATATAAAAGTAATATATAGATGAATACAAAATATTATTATTAATAATAATATAATGGCACATGTATACATATAAAATATATACATACAAAATATATACATATTAAAACGTGTATATTCATGACCCTGGTATGAGAATTCTTTATTTTTACCATGCACTATGGTATAATAGCTTTTTCGTATTAAATTATATAGTGACTTAAAATATTCATCTTGTCTAAATGCACTTTTGCAGCTATAATCTATCTATTTTTCAGTGATTCTGATCTTTGGAATGATTGAGAAAACTTCTTCACTGGGCAGTTAATCCCATTTATGATCTGAGTGACCAATTTGTGTGTTATATTACCTGCATAATATCCCCATTGTACATAATGTATTTTTGATTTAACAGCTATAATCTCACCAAAATGTTCTTTCTCAGTCAAGTGTTTTCATGGACTTCAATATTTAGAGAGAATCTTCCTGGCACTCCAGCCAATAATCATCCAAGAGCACTATATTGGCTATAAAGCATCCTCACCTCCTATCAATAACACCTTCACATTATCAATATCCTTGTATTTATGTGAATTTTTAGCTGAGCCATGTGGAATGTTAATGAGTGAATTTACTGGTTACAGAATTCCAATTTTAAGCCCAAGGTAGTATTGTTTTTTTAGTAACTTAATAATTAACACTTCCTTTAAAATCAATTCCATGTGTATTTTCAACATTGGATATGTAAGAATCATGTTATAGATTCAGTGTATTGTTTCTCTTAAGTACTCTAGGTGTAATAAATTGACTGCCATAGCAGACTGAGTTGATTGAACTATTAGACATCTGTACTGAAAAATATTTCTAGCACCAAAGACTTTCAGTTTCTGTTTCTTATAATAGTCTTGATTAACTCTTGGGTGTTCAGTTTAATAGCAATGCTATTTACCTTTTCATAACTTGGTACAAACAATATCAAAACTGTTAGAGTAAATGTTTCTATATGAATTGCATATTTCTAGCAACCATACAAAATTACTCCCATGAGTCTCAATTTATGCTTTATTGAAAGTAATGGGTGAATAATAAAAGGTGAACAGAACAAAGGTAATTTAAGTGGCAATTTGGGCTTTCCGTTTGCCTGAAATGTTTTCCCAATTTCCCTTAGACAAATTTAAAACTCTCTAAAACTCTTGGGCATATACATGATGCATACAACTCTGTGGGTGTTTTAAATTAATGTTTTGAAATGATGGTGTCATAAGGTATATTATAGATTTGTGGTTTACATTATGGGTTATCATTGCAAGAAGCACAAAGGCAAGTCTTACAGAGTCATTCATTACATCCTCGTGTCCTCTTCTCCCTCCTTTTCCCCCTGAAAAACTCACACCTTTTTTAAATTATCGGGTCTAGATCCTTCTTTCATACAATACATCGTGATCACAGTTTCCCCTCCCTCCACTCCTCTCAGCTCTCCCATACCTCCTCTTTCCCCTAAATCCACTCCCCTTCTGCTTCCTTTACAGAAAATAGCAGATATCCAAGAGAGGACAGACAAACAGGATAAAACAATGTAACAAGACAAGGCAAAGCCCTCATATGGACGCTGGATAAGGCAACCCAACAGGGAGAGAAGAGTCCCAAGAGCAGGCCAAAGGTCAGAGATCCACTCTTTCCCACTGATAGAATTCTCACAAAAACACCAAGTTAACAGAATAACATATGCAGAGGACCTGGTGAAGGCCCATGTAGACCTCATGGTTGCGACTTCAGTCTCTGTGAGTTCATGTGAGCCCTGCTTCGTTGATTCCATGGGCTATGTTCTCCTGGTGTCCTCTATGACCATCTGACTCCTAAAATTCCCCCCATACACTTAGCATAGAATCACATCTTGTCAAGATTACTATTTCCTTCTATCTTAGTCTTTGTCAATAAAGACTGCTGCAGCTTCCCCTTTAAACCTTGTAAAGTGAATTTAATATAAGTCTTCATCTTCCTCCTATCCCTCTCTTCTGTCAACTGGAGTGAGTGCTGTTGCCATGGGGCATGTGATGAGAAGAACTAATACATGTCCTTTGTGATCTCCACCTCTGTATCTCTACAGGAAAGGAGAATAGCACCCTACACAGTATCATTATTTTATGTCAGGGTTCACAGAATTCACTTTCTACCTACTTCCTATTTACACAGCAGCTGTGAACTTAACAAGAATTATAAATGATTGTGGAACAGGAACTATGGGCAGCAAATGCACGCAAAGGATTTGGGTGTTATTTTCTTTGGTGATGTGGCCTTGAATGGTTTTCTCATGTAGTAAATAACTTAGTGCTTATTCTCAGGAAAGCAGCCATAATTAAACTCACTAGGAAAAAAAACCCACAAGACTCATCAAAGTAGATATGGGTTTGTTGGGAAAAATTAAATTTTCAATGAATGAGAGGAATGAAAGCAAGAAGAGAATGGGTATAGAGAATAATCAAAATTCAGTATATTTGATATTAATATGCCTAAATTTGTGATTTGCTGTGGATTATGCTCATTGTTAATAGAAACTGATTGGCTGATAGTAGAGCAAGAAGAGACTGAGTGAGATAGGCTGATGCAGAGACAATGGTGGGAAGAAGGACAGAGTCAGGAGAATCGGGGGAGAACAAGCCAGCCACCAGGAAAGCAGGATTTGTAGAAAATGAGGTAACAAGTCATGAGCCACATGTAAAAGCGTAACTGGAAATATGAATTAATTTAAGTGTAAGAGTTAGCTAGTAACAAGCGTGAGCTATGGGCTGAGCATTTATAAGTAATATTAAGTCTCTGAGTTAATTATTTGGGAAGTGGTTGTCAGATATTTGGGAACAGGAGGATGAAAGAGAAATATCTGACTACGGTGATTATTAATTAGTAAATCTATATCTACCATATATACTACAGCCTTAAACTAGGTAAAACCAAGATTCAGGGAGTTTGAAAAAGTAAATATCCTGCATTAAGCCATCTGTAAAGCAAGTAGATTATTCTTATGATAAAAAAATCAAACAGGTTCACAGTAGATTCTATTTAGATTCAGGCTGGCCTCGAACTTGTGATCCTCCTGCCTCCGCCTCCTTCAGCAAATCCTACCAGCATGTGCCACCACATTCTCAAAAATGATTTTGGTGATAATACTTCTAAACATCCCTGACATGAGCTAAATATTAATGTGTACATTGTATAACAGCTAATATGTGGTAATATGCTATGAGACAGGTACGGTTTAAAAAAAAAAAGAAAAGAAAAGGGGAAGTGCTGTGGGATGGTCTGTATGTCAAGTGTGTTGCTGATTGGTCAATAAATAAATCATTGATTGGCCAGTGGCCAGGCAGGAAGTATAGGCGGGACAAGGAGGAGAATAAAGCTGAGAAGTGGAAGGCTGAGTCAGAGAGACACTGCCAGCCGCCATGATGACAAACAGCATGTGAAGATGCCGGTAAGCCACGAGCCACGTGGCAAGGTACAGATTGATAGAAATGGATTAATTTAAGCTGTAAGAACAGTTAGCAAGAAGCCTGCCATAGCCATACAGTTTGTAAGCAATATAAGTCTCTGTGTTTACTTGGTCTAGTCTGAGAGGTGAGAGAGATTTGCCTTGACTGTGGGCCAGGCAGGAAAACTCTAGCTACAGCATTTATTTATTAATACATTTAATCATATAAATTAAAAAAATGAAAGTGACTTTCTCCCTAATAAAATTCCCATTTCTCATTTTTTTCTATTTCTTTTCCAGAGCATGGTGGAATCCAGTAGCCTTCTTACCTAAGATAAACTTGGGAAAATTGAGTCACACTTCTATCTCTTGACTCCTGGTTCTCTTTCCATGAAATATGGTGATTTGACAAAGGTTTGTGAAGCAGTTTCCTCCCCAAATAAAGAATTTAAGGGAGGGGAAAATCTCTACTCTTCTGGTGATATTCCTTCTAACTCATTTTAAGTACTTGAACCTGAAGTAGAGAATAGCAAACACAAAGGTCTCCTGACTGGCTTATTAAAATTTCTCATTATTCCTTCTATTATCCTCACTTTCAATTATTACTTTTCCACTTTTATTTCTGTTATGTTGAGATCTGCCTGACTCCTTGCTCTTTACAACTGCAGGCCCACAGCCTATCAAAAATTACAATTCTCCACTAGAGCAGCATAAAATCCCTTAGGGATTCTGTGTAAGAAGATGAGATTTTTTTGACTTGTCACAGTTTCTGACACAAAATGCTAGTATTATTTGTCCAGTGTTTAAAGATACAATTCACTGCTTACATATCAAAATCATTGCTGAAAACAAAAGGTGGCAGGGGGGGGGGGGGCTTCTTCTTCAAATGCTCTCGGTGCCGGACTGAAAAGTGTGACAAATCCACAATCTTATGTTACATGACTTTAACATTCTCCTCTCAGGTACAAATTGAAATGCTAAAGGGAAACTCAGCCAACACAATCAAATAAGAGAATGTAATTGACACATATAGAGTACTTCATCAAAAAGAATCATTAAAATAGATAAAACTCTAACGAGTTGGAAAAGAAATGCAAGAGAAGACACATCAATCAGCGATTTGGATGCCAGAGGGGATATCTTTGTAGATCCTGCAGCCAATTAAAGGCACAAATAGGATGGAGAAATCTCAGAAGGTCTCACCCTCCGGTGAAAAGTTCGGGCAATTAATTGCTGCTGTGGTAGAGACCCAGTCTCTTTTGTGGACGAGAGCATTGAGTTTATCCAATCTCATGAAGTCAGCCCTAAACACATATAATCAGTGTGTTTTGATAAATTTGTATGTATTTATATGTAGTAATACTACTTAAAGAGTAAGACTCCATGGGTTTGAGAAGGAGAGTGAAACTCCCATGGATTTGATTCCATGGGAGGGGAATCACAGAAGGATTTGAAGAGAGGTGAGGAGGAATGATGGAAACACAGCAGTCATGTAAAAAATAATAACATTTTCAAAGTACCAAAAAGACAGTGGAGAACTATTATTATTTAAAAAATTATTTAAATAATTATTTAAAAAATTTAAATGGAATTATTTAAGAAAAATCTGTGGTCACTTTTATGGGGTCGTGTTTTGATTGTTTTATTTCATCAGATACAGACTTAGTTTTGTAAATCTTAGTAGATTCTCAAATAGCTTTTCTTTTCTTTCTTTCTTTCTGTCTTTTTTTTTGATCTGAGTATTTTGGTCTGAACATTGACAATTGATATCCATTTTTTTGGATTTTGGGTAGAATATACCATTTTTCATTTTTATGAAGGTACAGTATCTGGATTTATGCATCAATATTCACCTTTCTTATTCTTACTTTTATGTATCCAGTGACCCTTTCTTATCAAGTTATTATTAGCTTTAATGACTGAAATATTATTTGTGATAATCACAGATACATTACTACCATCCCTACTGAAAGAGAAATCATTGAATACTGGAGAATACAACAGTAAGAGAAGACAAAATGCCGAAAGAGATCTAGCCTTTAGACAAATTAAATTTACCTTTAAAACTTCGTGTCTAGCTGTTTGCATTTTAAATTTTAGGAAACAGCATATCTCGCCACTCATATGTGGTTAAAAGTTGCCTAAAAGTTTGAGTAATACAATATGCTGTGTCCTTCTCAAATGGGCTGTGAAGACTGATTAAAGTTAGAGTTTGTAACTGTTTTATAGCATTGATCTATAAAACAAAATGAAGTTTCTAAAACATACTTAAATGTGCGCTTAGCTTTCATAGTTTTTACATTGCATAGATGTACAAAAATTGTACAAGTTTGGGGGTTCCATGTGTAGTCTCAGTAAACAGTATTATTATTTAAGTCACAGTAAGTTTATCTTTTAAAATACCTATCGTTTCTTTTTTTAAGAATTTTTTTATTCATTTACATACCAATCATAGATTCCCCCTCTTCCCTCCTCCTGCCTCTACAGCCTCCTCCTCAACCCACCCCACATTCCCTCCTGCAAGAAGGTAAGGACTCCCATGGGGAGTCAGCAGAGTCTGGTACATTCAGTTGAGGCAGGTCCAAGCCCCTCCTCTTGCCTAAAGGCTGTGCGAGGTGTCCCACCATAGGTAGTGTTTCTTTATGATGAAAACATTCAAAAGCCTTCCTTCTATTTTTTTCCTGAAAATGATCTTCATCATAAAATGAGCATTTGGTTTGAGTGATGTAAAATTGGGTATGTGATATCTATTCTGGAGATCATAGCAATAAAGATAATGGTCACTTATCCTGAAGAGATGCTGGTAGAATTAGGACACATTGAACAACAAAGTCAGCCTAAAAGTATCTTGAATGCTGGATTGTTGTTGTATGAGCCCTATGCCCTTCAGTGTGCCTTCTATTCTTCTAATGCTTCCTGGACCTAGAGAAAAATATGAATTTGAAGAAGATTAGGAAAAATAAATTTGAACTATATATATATGAGGGAAGGTGTGTGTATGTGTGTGTGTGTGTGTGCATGAGAGAGAGAGAGAGAGAGAGAGAGAGAGAGAGAGAGAGAGAGAGAGAGAGAGAGAGAGAACATGTGTGTTTTATAAGATAGTAATATTGATCAGTCTGGGATTGTAAGAACTTTAATTGGAATTTCAAGTAAGCAGTAATATACTTAATCTAAGTTTTCAGTTAAAGTTTTTTTTTTGTTACCACAAAATAAATGAACATTAAAATGTAAGTAAGGCTTATACTACCAATAGAGAGAACTTGAGTTTAACAAATATTGCAGTGGTTAATTACTGGAGACTTCCATCTCTTATGGGCTGAGCCTAGGGGGTAGGACTATACATGACAATAATTTGGAATAGTAAAGACACAGTAGAAAGGCTGTGTATTTATCCTGCTTGCAAGCTTTCACTTTTACTTTACTGTAAACTACACAGAATATTTGTACTATGTGAAAATAAAACAATAAATACCCCTGAACTTAGTAGCATAATATTACATAATTTGATTTCCATGATTCCATGAAAGTATTAAGGATTTTTCATTTGTATCCCAAATGATAGCTGGGTCTAGAGACACACACACACACACACAAATTAATGGCCAGTGATCACATTCAGCTGACAGTTGAATATGGATGTTGCTTGTAGATTCATTTAAAATAGTGACCACAGAATAGAGATTGTCCATGGGAACAAACTCTTCAAGAATTCCTTAGCATTGAGTAGAAACTTCTCATCATTTATAGCTTGAGTCCCACATAGTAGTAATTCAACCATAATCTGTAGATTCCAACTGATACAGGTTGGTCCAACTCAAGAGAATTGAAATAATCTCTATGCTTTAATAGGGTAATGACAGAAGTATTGGCTTCTTTCATTAATCTAATACAGTTAAAATTATTGTTTCAAAAACAATGATTTTACGGAAATGGAAGTGCAAAGTTGAGGAAAGAAAAATTAAAGTCAAATAGTGATTACTTCACATTCTTAGGTTTAGGTTTTACTTTATTTTAAATCTCTTTAAAGACTTTTAAAAAATTTTTAGACATAGATATTGTGGTTACATGTATGTCTGTGTACCACGCATATGCCTAGTAACCACAGAGGCCAGAAGACGCCATAAGATACCCTGGGGCTGGAGTTCAGATTGTTGTGAGCTACCATATAGATATGGTAATCAAACTGAAGTCCTGTGGAAGAGTAGCCAGTGCTCTAAGCTGCTTAGTCATCATTCCAGTTCCTCATGTCTTGTTTTTTAAAGCATCAAATTTTTGTTGAATCAACTTCATGTTCCTAGTCTCATTCAAAAAATAATAATACATAGAAATTTAATGGAAGAAAAGCTAGTTAGTATCTTAGTGATACAACAGATTTCATGTATTTTGTAATATCCCACTGCAGTCCAACTAGACTTGTTTCTAATGAGCAGTAGTTGTGATGTTGTTCAAATTAGCTTTTCCATTTTTTGATATAAAGCCAAACTAATATCTGTGCTTAAATGTGTGCAATTGCAAACCAAAGTTGAAAATTTCTAAGGTGAGTAAAATACCTTTAGGGGTGAATTCACAGTCTGGATTAAATTATGCAAAAAAAATGCACATCTAAATTGTGTTTTATCAAAAATGAAAGCATCAGGAAACATTGAAGACATTTAAGATGAGATCTTTTCTCTTTGATCAAAGATTTCATTCACATATAGAACAGGTTATTGTGTAGGTAGCATTTTATTCATAGACATGACTTCTCTTTAAAGCAATTATAATGTCAAGCAATGAAAAACAATTTTATATGGAATATAAATGAAACATTAGGGAATACAACCTTGCTTTGATGGAGTTAATCCCATCACACAAACTTGTATGGGAACAGTTCATTTACAAATAAATGACAAAAACTTTTAAAATTGTTAAAAACTGTAACATTAGCAAAAACCAAAATTTAAATCTAAAACCTTGTAGATGTAATTCTAAACAGTCTTATTAAATAAGAAACACAGAGCCAAATGCAGAGTTAAAAGCCCAGAGATCAGAGAGCAGTAGCCAAGAGCTAAGACCACCTTCTTACCGCTGCCGTCCTTCCCCTGAGAAAGAGACCTACTTCCTGTGTGTCTGTATTTTTATTGCCTTTCTGTTCTGCCTTCTCATTGGCTCTAAACCCAACCACATGACTTTCTCATCACTGCCTGTCTTTACAGACCTCCAGGTCTCTATGGTTGGTACTTGGATTAAAGGTGTGAGTCACCATACTGGGTGTGTCTTGAACACACAGACTCTGCCTGCCATGGGATTGGATTAAGGGCGTCTGCTACTACTGCCAGACTTCTGCTTAATGGCTATGACCTCTGATCTCCAGGCAACTTTATTTATTAACATACAAATAAAATCACATTTCAGCACAAATAAAATATCACCATAAAACCTTGTAGATAATTTTGTAGTTGTTCCTGAAAGACAGAGGTAGAGGCAGGATAACATGGTCAAGATGAGGCTGAATGTCAATTACTCACCTATTAATACATAAAAACTGTGAAAAACAACGGGATGAATTGCTACTCAAAATTTTAGACCATGATGATAAATAATTCATTCTTGAACCTTTGAAATACTTAGGAGGAAATCAATAAACAAGAATTGCTTAAGCCCTGAGTATGGAAAATAAAGCTCTCATTTTATTTGGAATGACTACATGCTTTCTCATATCCAAATGCATTCGTCTCTGTCTTACATGAGTGTGGATCACATTCATCAAACTCAGGCGCGAATGTGAAGCAGAGCCACAGCATAGACACCAGGTGGTGACTGAGTTAAGCTTAGTGTTTCACACAACACTTGACTGACATTTAAAAAAAAAATCTATGTGTGTTTATGTCTGTTTCTTTTTAAGTGATTACAAATATGTACTGTAGTTTTATATATAGTACTATAGAATCCAAGAAGCATTCTAGACAGGCAAATGCATGAGCAAGACACAGACAACAACAGCCTTATAAACTGGAAAACTTTGTTATTTTCTGTGTTTTATTTATATGCCAGTGATTCAATATAAAGGAAAGATATTAATGGTCTTAGAAAATACAACTATTTATGATAATTATAATACACACAATATCTTCTATTTAAAAATGTGGCTATAGGCCTGAGAACTCTGCACTTACTAAGGATGTGAATAAATGTAGGTCTGATCTATAGCACAGAAAGAAATAAATTAACTAAGGAAAATTTAAAATAAATAAATAAATTAACATAGTTATAGATCTGGGGATATTTTAAACTATATTAAACATGAAGGTTATACTATTTAAGTTCTGGGGATCGAGGGTTATATAGACAAGAAAATTTTGTCTTTATTTTGTGAGGCAAATATAAATATTTCCTAAATTAAATCAGCACAGTTACACAATCTTTTGCATACAGTTTTATCAGGTGTCATTTCTATGTGCATGTGCAGGTTGCACTCCACTCCCAGGGTACATATTTCATGCCCCTATGCTCTGTCTCACATTTCTCAATTACCTACTCACTGGATTACTTATTTTGCATGTTCACAAAAAGAATCATTAAATGTATCATGTTCGGCTTCTCACTTCTTATCACAGTACCTATGAGGTAGAGTTATATTACTGGGCATATCAGTATTCATTGATGGACTTTTGGGCAACTTCTCATTTTGAACAAATAATTCACCAACGATGAAAAAAATGAATGAACAATAAGGACACAAAAATATTTTGACATTTCTAGGCATCAAAATGTAAATTAAATATCATAATGACATCATGCCTGTCTGTTAGAAGAGCTAAAATGAAATGACTATACCAAATATTTGCAAGAGTGTAGAGTAATCTGCTTCAAAGATAATTATAATAGGGATGAAGACTGTTATGAATTTGAGAAACAGGAGGTTTAACTGTGCTTCAACCGTGTGATCTGGACATTTCTTTCTCAGGTAGAGAATTAAGAGCCTCATGAGATTTCTTCCATTAACTCCTTAAAATTGATGTACACCACACAAATCTATGCATAAAGTGGGATATCATGAGGTAATTAAAAGTGATGAGAGTAACAGACCTGTCATTACAAGTAACTACCAAAATAACTGCAGTGACTGAAAGTCATAAAGTATATGCTGCATGATATTGTAGGAAATTCAATGTCATGGTTGCATTTTAAAGATAACAGTAGGTATTGGAGTCCAAGAAGGAAGAAGAAAAAGAGTCAAAACGCAAGAGTACGAGAAATTATAGATACGCCAATTGTCTTCATGTGGTGATAGTTTCATGTTGTACACATGTTAAAACAGAACAAATTGTTGAAATATGTGTTATTCATTCCACGCTAACACCCTTAAATTATTAAAATAAAACTGCTTCATTTAGATGTATAAGGTGAATAAATTCTGTGTGCTCCATATTTTATCATTTGCTACTGACAAACTCTAAATGTTAGTTTCTCTCATTACAGTTGGATTTTAATTTTCCTGCTAAGCCCTGCTACTTAGGATGAATTATTCCATTTATTCCATTTAATTATTATTTCTGAGGTGCCCGTTTATTAGTGATGTCCACTAGTCGCATATCATCAGGAAAATGAACCATAAATGAGGTTTTTGCTTCTTTTAGTAAGAAGGTCTTACATTGTGAAAAATTGGGGTGGGGCATCTATATGTTTAAAGAATTCAAAGAGAAGTAACCATAGGGCTTAGATTAAAGCTGTGTTCATGAAATACAGAGTGATCTAGACTAGAGGTTAACCACTCCTGTATTCTCTAACATAGGCTGTTTCCTCTGGCTTTTATGTATCTGGAAAAGGAGAATATTTGTTAATTTATGTGGTTCATATTTTCTTAGTTCTATGTGGGTTTGTAAATAATTATAAAGTATATTGTTACTACTCCACCATCCCACATAGTTGCCTCTTATACTGTGGGTTTTATAAGAGATTCACTCTGTTTTGTAGGAGAAATCTACCATCTAAGAATATTGATATTATCACTGCTGGGCAGCTGTCACCTTCCCAGAGTACTTTCTTTTTAAGTGACTTTCAGGTTTTAGGTTGAAGTGTTTGTCATTTGATTAACATGCAGGTGGGCTCACCAGGCTGTCCTGAGCACAGTATGCGCCAACTTGGATGGATCAAGAGTGTGCCGATGACATCGTGTACCTGAATAACGTGAGACAGAAAGAGGTCACCTCTGTTATGATTGTTGGTGCCAATGCTAAGAGAGAAATAGCTCCAGGTACTATTATCTTCTCCATGATCTGTGATTTCTTCACAAACTTCTATCTACTGCTACATCTGTATACATTTTTCTATATGGAGACATTTTTCTCACCTCTCAGCATTTGGGCCAACCATCGTTACAAAGTAACCTCTATTTGCTAGACCTTATTCAGTCACTGAATGCTGTAGCTGCATTTTAGGTCCAGCCAGGCTGGCACATCCTGTGTTGGGGCTAGCTTGGTGAGTTCCATAAGTACTGCACTCACAATCAATCCACAAGGGAACCCAGGTCTCATACTCAGTTTTCTGGCTCAGTGTGAGGAGCACTGCCCACACCTTCTCAGCCTCCAGGTTTGAGATGTAACACATACGGTACACATATCAGCTTGCTATGTCCCCATCACACACACAACCACTACCACCACCAATAAAAAATGTTCACATGCTTTTCAAGAGCTAGTTGCAAAAGCACAAACAATGTTAAAGGTCAGAACAGAATATCTTCTCTAGAACCTACTGGTCTTATAGAAATATTCTCCAATTATAATTGCCTCATTTGAACCCCAACATACATTTCCTAAAGAATAATTATGAATATCATAATAAATATTCAAGGAGTTTAAAGAAGACACAAACAGCTTAGTGAATTCAAAGAGAATAAATATCTTAGTGATGCCCAGGAAAACAAAAGCAAAGGACTAAATGAAATGGTAAAAGTAATAGAGATTCTGGAAACGTCATTCAGAAGAAAAAGAAACACTGAAGACAATCAATCTGAAATGATGAGTTTCTGAACTCTTCAACTGAACAGGTGAAGAATTATATAGGATGCTACTTACCAGAACAAATATTTGTGAGATTAGTAGGAATGAAGAAGGTTTACATGAAAATACACAATATTTTTTAACAGTTTTTGGAATTGAGTAATAGAGCCACCATGTACAAAATTTATTTTGAATGTGTATGATAACAAAACTGTCCAACTTCTCAAAAATTAAAAAAAAATACCACTTCAGGAAAACTTTCTAAAATTCCTTCTACTGAATTTTTTGACTACTATAGAAAAAATAGTTTTATATATATATATATATATATATATGTATATATATATATGTTGGCAGCCTACAAAATGGGAAAGGATCACCAACCCCACATCTAACAGAGGGCTGATCTCCTAAATATATAAAGAACTCAAGAAATTAGATAGGCAGATACCAAATAATCCAATTAAAAAATGAGGTACAGATCTAAAGAGAGAATTCTCAACAGAAGAACTTCAAATGTCTGAAAGACATTTAAGGAACTGTTCAACATCCTTAGTCATCAGGAAAATGTAAATCAAAACGACTCTGAGATACCATCTTAAACCTGTCAGAATGGCTAAGATCAAAAACACTGATGACAGCTTATGTTGGAAAGGATGTGGAGAAAAGGGAACACTTCTCCACTGCTGGTAGAAATGAAATCCTGTATAGCCACTCTGGAAATCAGTATGGAGGTTTCTTAGAAAATTGGGAATCAACCTGAGAGGACTGGGAAGCCAGACCAGAGCCATGACAGGTTTCTAATAGCCCTGCCAGGGACCAGGGCTTAGTTTCAGTTTACTGGAACTAGCTGGAGCTGAGCAAGCAGTGCTCTGGAACACCACAACTCAGGGGCAATCAATTAGCAGGCACCCCACAGCCTTCTGCTGGCTCAGCAGATGGCCCCCCCAGCCTTCTGCTAGCTAAAGATTACCTACCCTCATGTCAACAAGCCCCTAACCACTACAGCCTCCAACCAATCAGCTCCCACACTAATCTTTTCTCTACCAATCAGCACCAGATTAATCCTTCCTCCCCGAAATTCCCCTAACTCCATTATTTGCCACCCCAACAAGCTGGAAATAAATGCTCTTGCTAAATTGAATATGTGACTGTTGGTCTTTCTTGGGGGCTTCTCTTGGATCCTAACACAACCTACCTCAAGACCCAATGATACCACTCTTAGGCATGTACCCAAAAGATGCTCAATCATACCACAAGGACACCTGCTCATTTATGTTCATAGCAGCATTATTCGCAATAGTCAGAACCTGGAACCAACCTACATACCCTTCAACTGAAAAATGGATAAAGAAAATGTGGTACATTTACACAATGGAGTATTACATAGTGGTAAAAATCAATGACAACATGAAATTTGTAGGCAATTGGATAAAACTAGAAAAAATCATCCTGCGTGAGGTAACCCCAACCCAGAGAGACAAACATGTATGTACTCACTCACAAGTGGATATTAGACACAAAGAAAAGGATAACTAGGCTACATCCACAACCCCAGAGAAGTTAGGTAAAGAGGAGGACCTAAGAGGAACACAAGTGGATTGCCCCAGGAAGGGGAAACAGTTAAGACCTCCTGGGTAAATTGGGAGGGGGGCATAGAGAGATAGAGAGGAGGGGGTGGGGGATGGGAACATGAAGGATCTTGATGTTCAAGTTGGGGGAGGGATATTACAATCAATCCACCTGAGTCTATTAAATAAATGGGTAACAGAATTTATTAAGATATAAATTGAGGAAATACCCTGCTGTGGGATGTATGGCAAATGTGTTGCTAATTAATCAATAAAACACTGATTGGCCGTTGGCTAGGCAGGAAGTATAGGCGGGGCAAGGAGGAGAATAAAGCTGGGAAGTGGAAGGCTGAGTCGGAGAGACACTGCCAGCCGCCATGATGAGAAACAGCTTGTGAAGATACCAGTAAGCCACGAGCCATGTGGCAAGGTATAGATTAATGGAAATGGATTAATTTAAGCTGTAAGAACAGTTAGCAAGAAGCCTGCCACGGCCATACAGTTTGTAACCAATATAAATCTCTGTGTTTACTTGGTTGGGTCTGAGGGCTGTGGGACTGGCAGGTGAGAGAGATTTGTCCTGACTGTGGGCCAGGCAGGAAAACTCAAGCTACAATACCCTTCTGATTACAAAATGGAGTAGACAGCAGAAGTTGTCCTCTGATCTGACATCCATCTACCTTGCAGGCAGGAGCAGGAAGAAAAAAGGGCATGCGACCCTTCTCCAACTCCTTATCAGAGGTCATGTATAATAGCAGGAAGCACTGATTCCTTTAGGCCATATAGCCCAAGGTCATGGGCAGAGCAAATACCACTACAGAGGGACAGAAAGGGAGAGCAATGAAAGGGATACCTTGAGAGAGGGAGCCATTATGGGGTTAGGGAGTGTTGGTTTCAATGCAGCGCTTCACAAGGCATGACAAAACCCACGATCCCAGCAGAGTTTTATTAGGAGAAGGGAGGGACAGAAGAGATTGTGACCAGGCCTATGGAAGATATATGCATGGAGAGAGAGGGTAGGGAGGAGGAGGATGAGGAGGAGGAGGAAGAAGAATGGGTTGGGACCCGCTTCTTATGGATTCCCCTGCACATGCGCATATGGGCTTATGGAGGAGGTATCTATGCCACACATGTGCAAATTACGTAGGATGTAAGGCCCCTTACTTGGCTACTGAACTGTGCATGTAGCTGGAGGAATGGCCAGGAATCCCAACAGGGAGAAACCTGGTTCTAGGGAAATCCCCAGGAACCCACAAGGACGACCCCATCCATGATTCCTAGCATTGGGGTGGAGAGAGTGCCTGAACTAGCTAGCATTCCCCTGTAGTCAGATGGGTGACTACCTAGTTGTCATCTAGAACCTACATCTAGTGACTGATGGAAACAGATGCAGAGACCCACAGCTAATCACTTGGAGCTCCTGGAGTTCAGTTGAAGAGAGGGAGGAGGGGTTATAGGAGTAAGGGGGAGTCAAGATCATGATGCAGAAAACCATAGACATAGCTGATCAAAGCTAGTGGGAGCCCATGGACCCTGGACTGACAGCTGGACTGACAACTGATGACATTATTTTTAAAAATTACTGTATGGGTAAATTTGCCCCTGGATGATTTAATGCAATAATTCCATATTTTTTCTATACCATATGAATATATAATTATTTGCTGCATGGGACCAAACTAGGCCCTCTGAATGTGGGTGACAGTTGTGTGGCTTAATTAGTTTGTGGGGCCCCTGGCAGTGGGACCAGGACTTATCCCGGGTACATGAACTGGCTTTTTAGAGCCCATTCCTTATGGTAGGATACTTTGTTCAGCCTTGATGCAGGGTGCAGGGGCTTGGTCATGTCCCAACTTGGTATGCCAGCCTGTGTTCACTACCCAAGGGAGGCCTTACCTCTTCTGAGGAGTGGATGGGGGTGGCAGGAGCAGGTGGGAGGATCTGGAGAAGGGGAGGGAGAAGGAACTGTGGTTGGTATGTAAAATAAAAAATAAAAATTAAATAAAATAAAGGTAAAAAATGTTAATCATGATAAAATCAGATACACACAGCTTTAGAACGACTCTGGATACAATATGTATGACTGACAGTTATTTCAAAATGTCACATTTTGCATATAAAAGGTAAATCATTATTATCTTACTATTTCTTTCTACAGTTCATCCCATAGAAACAAATGCCTATGTTATCATTTACAAACACACTTTCCAATATAAAAACCTTGGGAATATAAATCTGTAGGCATAAGTTGGCTTGCTAATTAAAACTCTGTTGTCATATTTTATTAAAATTCCTCTAAAAATTCACTTGAAAACATGGAACTTCCTGAATACCAGTGAGAAAATAATAAAGGAGACTTCAGAAACAGCTACAAGTTTAGTGGCTAAAAATAAAATCAAATAACATAGCAAGCCCAAGCTTAGAGTCTATGAGGTTCATATATAGCATAAGGATTTGTATTTTATTATTTGGTTTTACTGTGGAGGCAAAAGTTTAAATAAGCTATGGCTTTCATTGCAAAACAAATTCCTCCTGTCTGCAAACAAATAATTTAAAAAGAATTTATTACGAATCGATGGAGCAACATCCCCCTGGTTTATTTCACTTGCTACAAGCCTTTTTAAAAAAGTGCCAAAGAATGGATGTGAATTTATCACTGCACATTAAATCTTTAACAGACCATGCTAATTGGATGTCAACCTTTGTTTCTTACTCTCCTGCTTACTGAGATTAAGGACCATTTGATTTAAGCACACTCTAAAGAATATGCGGAATATTTGTAATAATACTAGCTTATAGGTAAAGCACGGGTCCTCATTCCAACATAGATACTCACAGTGCAGTAAAGAACCGTTCATCTTTAAAGAACAACGTAATAATGTATTTCATTATCAAACTGAATGTTATAAATTTTAATTGTTCAGATCTACAAATATGCCAATGAGCAGTTTTTGGAAAGATACTGAAGAATGTTTCACAATGGTATATGACAACACATAGGCTTCTTCATATTAGACTAAGAAAATAGAAATGGCAAATTGTAAAACACAGTACACCATTTAAACATGTAAGTAGAAAAAATGGTTCAATTGAGACATCTCAACTCTGTCACCATCTGCTGCTTTACATTAATATTCTATTTTCTTATTCTATCCTGCTCTACAAATGTTATGTAATTTTTAGCCAACCATGTTACATGTGTATCAAAATCTATTCCACCTTTTCAATTCTTATGCCTGCAAATTTAATCAAGAATTTGAACCAATAGCAATCATTTTGATGAGGTCATTTCTATGCCTTCTAGATTGCAGCACATGTTAGAACTTTGAAGATACCAATTGTTTTAAAATTACTCTAAACCTGTGAAGTAGGCAGAAAGTAGACAACAGTGGAGAAAAGAAGTGGCCACTAACTGAAGAATGAACTTTGTAATGGGTCACTAAAATTTACATTTCCTTTTAAAGGTTATAAAATGCTGAGAGAAGGAGAAATTTTTTCCCAAGGTAAGTCACTTGAGTCCTGAAATCATATGGAAACATTTTAAATATTTAACAGGTTGTATGTTTATAATTAGAAATATATAAATATGCATGTGTGTGCACATGCATGTATATATGTATGTATGTATATATTATGTTATCCAAAAAGAATTAAAGGAAAGAGGCCATAAATTTGATAGAGAGCAGGGGGTGGAGTACACTGGAGGGATGAAATGAGGAAAGTAAAACAGAAGCTGATATATTATAATTTCAAAAGTAAAAACACCATGAAAAAAGAGTTATTGATACATAAATACACAAACTGACTCAAGCCACAGCAGTATGGCTTGATGAACTGCTCAGATTTCCATAACCAGGATCAAGAACAGAAATGAGACGTCAGCACAATCCCAGGATTCACTAGTAGTTTTTCCAGACACTAGTCTTACATATCCAAAAATAATCCTAGTCTACATTTTATTTTTTTTTAACTGATGACATTATTTTTAAAAATTACTGTATGGGTAAATTTGCCCCTGGATGATTTAATGCAATAATTCCATATTTTTTCTATACCATATGAATATATAATTATTTGCTTTTATGTATGGTCAATAAATATTTTTGTGTGTATATATATATGTGCATATGTGTATAAATGTGCCTATGTTAATTGGTATGTGGGCTCATCTGTCTGTATGACATGTCCATTGGTGAAAGTATAGTACTGAAGTCTCCCACTATATGACTGTATAGCAGAGTTCATCTCCTGATTTCTGTCTAGTAACATTTGCTTTGTGAATTTAGGAAAATTCAAAGCTGATGTATATGGTTAGTACTGAAATGTCCTCTCTTAAAAAAAAATTAAAACTAATGTGCATATGTGTGTGTACTACGTGCATGCCTGGTACCACTGATTCCAGACGAGAGCATTGGCTCTCCTGTAACTGGAGTTACCATGGGTTATGAGCTACCAGGTGTGTTCTGGGAATCAAATCTTTGTCTTCGGGAAGAGTAAATAGTGTTGTTAACCACTGAGCAATCTCTCTAGCCCTTGTAATATCTTGATGGACTGTTCCTTTGACAAGCATGAAGTTACTTTTATCTCATCAATTTGCTTTGGTCTTTTGACCTTTTTGTCAGATGTCAAAATAGCAACTTCAGCTTGTTTCCTGCTTTAATTTGACTGGAATTCCGTTCCCACCATTTTACTCTAAGTTAGTGTCTACCTTTGAGAGTGAAGTGTGTTTTTTAGAAACTACAAAAAAGATGGATCCTTTAAAAAAATCTGGTCTGCTAATCTATCTTCTGATTTAAGAGTTGAGACAATTGATGTTCAATGTTAGTATTGAAAAATGCAAACAGATTCCTACCATTTTGTTAAATTTATGGCATTTGTTTCTCAGTTCTCTTTTTCTCTTTTTTTAATCAGTGACCTAACATCATTGTGACTTCTCATAATCAACTCGTAACTTCTTCTTCTTCTTCTTCTTCTTCTTCTTCTTCTTCTTCTTCTTCTTCTTCTTCTTCTTCTTCCTCTTCCTCTTCCTCTTCCTCTTCCCCTTCCCCTTCCCCTTCCCCTTCCTCCCTTCCCCTTCCCCTTCCCCTTCTTCTTCTTCTTCTTCTTCTTCTTCTCTTCTTCTTCTTCTTCTTCTTCTTTTCCTTCTTCTTTTTCTTCTTCTTCTTCTCCTCCTCCTCCTCCTCCTCCTCCTCCTCCTCCTCCTCCCCCCCTCCTCCTCCTTCTTTTTCTTCTTTTATCTGAAATGTTTCTTCCAGTATCTTTTGTAGGTGTTGGTTTGATGGAAAATAAATCCTTTAACTTACTTTTATTGTGGGAAACCTTTATTTTGCTTTTTATTATGGGTTATAGTTTTGTTGAGTACAGAAGTCTGGGTTGGCATAAAACTTACTGTATATTATTCCAAGCTCTTCTGGCTTTTGAAATCTAAAGTGGAAAAGGAAAACATTGTTTAAAAATGTTATTTCTATGAGCTTGCTTGTATCTGTAAGTTTATTTAAGAATAATAAGAATAGAGGAAGGAGAAAAAAAACAGGGTTAAAGGCACAGAGACTATTTTTAATATAATCATATATAATTATATTAAAATATAACATATTTTAATATAATAAAAATCATAGAAGAAATTTTCCTTAAACTGAATGAGATGCTTATCAAGATACAAGAAGCATACAGTACAACAAACAGACTAGTCCAGAAAGGAAAATTTCCTTCTGAACATGAAAATAAAGTCACTGAACATACACAACAAAGAAAGAATATAAAGGGAAAAATACAAAGTAATATAAAAAGCAGGTACATTAGAATAATACCTGACTTTTCACTGGAGACTCTAAAATCTAGAAAGGCCCAGACAGATGTTCTACAGAATATAAGAGACCACAGATACCAGTTAAAATCACTATACATAGTAAACTTTCAACTAAAATAGATGTAGAAAATAAGATATTATATAATAAAACCAATTTTCAAGCAATATTTATCTAAGAATCAAGACCCACAAAAGGTGTCGATGTCTCTCCAATTAATGGTGTCAATTCTCCAATAAGAAGACACAGACTAACATAAAAGATGTCAAAACAGGAGCTGTCTTTCCTCCTTATCCAAGAAACACACCTGAACTTCAAGGATAGACATTAAAAGGTAAAAGGATTAAGAAAGATATTCAAAGAAAGTACATCTAAGAGGCAAGTCTGTGTAATGATATGTGACAAAATAGATTTCAACCCAAAACTTAAGAGGAGTGATATGAAAGGACAGTGCATACTCATCAAAGGAAAAGTTCACCAAGATGACATTTCAATTCTAGAAATCTATGCACCAAACACAAGGGTACCCAAGTTCATAAAGAAAACACCACTACAGCTTAAATAAATATTCACCCTCATACACTGATAATGGGAGACTTCAATACCCAATGCTTGCCAATAGAAAGGTTATCCACACAAAAACTAAGCAGAAATTCTGGAACTAACTGATGCTATAAATAAATGGACCTAACAAATATTTACAGAAAATTCCTATCAAAATACAAATGAATATATCTTCTTCTCAGCAGCTCATGGAACTTTCTCAAAAATTGACCGCATGCTAAATCACACAGCAAGTCTCAACAGATGTAAGAAAATTGAATATCTTCTTACATCCTATCTGACAGCCATAGATTAAAGCTGGATATAAACAAAAACAGAAAACTTATAAACTCATGAAAATTGAACAACTCACTATTGAATTAAAAAATGGGTCAATACTGAAATAAAAGTCTTTCTAGAATAGAATGAAAGTGAATATCTAACATACCCAAATATTGTGGGACAATAATAGGTGATTCCAAGAGGAAAGTTCATAACACTCAGTGCTTACATAACAGAATTAGAGAAATATCATACTAGCAACTTCATAGACATCTGAAAGCTTTAGAACAAACAAACAAAAAAACAAATTACACCACAAAATAGTAGACAACAAGAAATAGTCAAGCACAGAATGGAAACCAATAAAATAGAAACAAACAAACAAAAATAAAACCAAGAATCAATAAAACAAATGCTTGTTTCTTGGTGAAAATCAATGAGATTGACAAACTTTTATACAAATTAACTAAGTGCAGAGAAAGAAGATCCTAGTCAACAAAATTAGAGACAAAAAGGGAGATAAAACAATGAATACCAAGTAAATCATAAGGGCATACTTTCAAAATGGATAATTTTCTTTATACATTCTACTTAACCAAGTTAAATCAAGAAGAGCAGGTAAACAATTTAATTAGACCTCTAACTTCTAGTTAAGCAGAAACAGACATCAAATATTTCCCAATCAAAAAAGCTCATGGCCAGAAAATTTTAACACAGAATTCTAACAGACTTCCAAAGAAGTTTTAATGTCAAATAGTCACCAATTTATTCCACAAAATAAAATAGGAGGGACATCTCTCAATTTATTTAATGAGGCCACAATCACCCTAATACTTAAAACACAAAATACCCAACAAAAAAGAGATTACAGACCAATTTCCTTTATAATCATAGATGCAAAAATTCTCAGTAAAATACTTGCTAAATTCAAGAATAAATCAAAAGGATGATGCACCATAAACAAATACTATTCACTCAGTGATGCAGAGAAGGTTAAACATACATAAATCTGTAAATGTAGTTCACCACAGAAACAGACTGAAAGATTAAAAAACACACCATCTTATTAGATACCTAAAAGTCCTTTGACACAATCCCCTTCATGATAAAAGTCCCAGAAATTCTAGGGTTACAAGGGACAAATGCCAACATAATAAAGGCAGTTTACAGCAAGCAGACTGCCAACATCAAATTAGATGGAGAGAAACTCAAAGCAATTCCACTAAAATCAGGAACAAGACAAGGTTTTCCACTGTCTCCAAACCTATTCAACATAATACTCAAAGTTTTAGCTAGAGCAAAAAGACAAAACGAAATCAAGGCAATACAAATTGGAAAGGAAGAAGTCAAAGTACCTTTATTGGAGGTAAAATGATAGTAAATATAAGTGACCCTAAATATCCCACCAGCAAACTCCTGCCACTGTTAAATATAATTAGCAATGTAGCTTCATACAAAATTAACTTACAAAATCAGTAACTTTCCAATATGTAAATGGCAAATGGGTTGAGAAAGAAATCACAGAAACTACACCTTTCACTATAGCCTCAAATAATATGGAGTATCTTGGGATAACTTTTATCAAACAAGTGAGAGACTTGTAGGATAAAAACCTTAAGACATTGAAGAAAGAAGCATAAGGTATCAGAAGATGGAAAGATTTCCTCATACTCACGAATCAGTAGGATGAATAGAGTGAAAGTGGACATTCTACCAAAAGCAATCTACAGAGTCAATGGTCTGGGTCCATGATCCTGCTGCAGCCAGAGTCTGTGTTGAACTCTGTGGCTCCTGTAGCCATCAAGAGTTGTGCAACTACCCAGAGTCTGAACTGCCACATGGGGCCAGGATAGAGCTCAGGGACCACACTGCTGCTGAGCCCATCGGGATCTGAGATGCCTGCACTCCTACCTGGGGCCCTGGTGACAGCTGGCTCCAAGCTGCTGCTGCTGACCACATCTGCGTCCATGATCCTGTAGTAGTAAGGGTCTGTGTGGATGTCCGTTGCTTGCATTATCATCAGGGGCCCATGCACACCAAGTGTTGAACCATGCAGTGAACGATGGGTTGTTGAAGACCAAGGGTCCTGCTGAGCTTGCCCCACCCCCATTAGCCCAGAGTGACCTGCATGTCCCTCAACAGGAGAGCTGACCATTAACCATCCCGGCCCTGGGATAATGGACCCTGATGATCCCAGCAAGGAAAGCTAGCCCCACACCCTAATAGGAACGAGCTGCCCCACCCTCACACTTGGGAAAGCTGACCCTACCCCTCACCACAGGCCTGGGCGAACTGGCTTTGCCCCTTACCTGAGAAGAATAGTCCCAGCAGCCTGGATTTACCAACTCAGTTGCCACCTAGGCATACATCCTGGGCTTGGAGCAGGTACATCCCAACACCTAGCCCATTTTGATGACCTGCTAGAGTGTGTGAAGGGACTGGTCCTCTGGAACCATAGACACAGGATCTCCATGACTTGGGACAAGAGCAGGGTTACCAGAGAGGATTGTCGGTAGGGGTCCAGGTTTTTTTGTTTTTGTTTTTGTTTTTGTTTATTTTGTTTTGTTTGTTTTTTGTCTTTCAAGACAGGGTTTCTCTGCATAGCTTTGTGCCTTTCCTGGAACCCCCAGTTTTTATGGTGTACCAAAGCCAGAGGCTTGAACCTGACCAACAACTCATTACACAATGAACATTTGCCAGTAAAGCTGTTTGGACAAGAGGGTCTTCTGCATGCTACACTCTAACTCCCAATGCCACTAAGATGAATGAAGAAGCATTAGAGAGATAGGAAAGATGAAGGAGTGAAGTGGATCTTTTTGTTTGTTTGTTTTTCTTTCTTTTTTAAAAATTATTGTTTATTTTTATGTTATTTTTACTCTTTTCTTAGCTTTCCTTTGGGGGAGGAACTACAAGAGGGAGAGGCTGGGAGATGAATAGGATTGGGGTGCATGATATAAAATTCCCAAAGAATCAATTAAAACAAAAAAAACCCACAAAAACAAACAACAATAACAAACAGGGATTCCAAAAAGCAGGAGAATGTGCTACTGTGCATTTCCTCTAAGAGATTAAGTATCAATTGTCACCTGGTCTCATACATTATAAACTCTTCAAAACAACAGGAACGTATGGACTTGTTACAATAACTGACAATTGGCTAGACTATCTGCTAAACAGAATAGCTCAACCCAAAGAATGGCAATTTGGTAGACTTGACGGGGGATAGAAAGGGAAAATTATGGGGACATAGGAGAGAAAAGAGTTCAGAATCTTCAGAGTTTTTTGGAAGCCCTTTAGCAGCTGAGAATCAAGGTTACCTACAAGTAGACAATACTTTGGATATATAGAAATATTTTCAAGTAAGAA
This sequence comes from Peromyscus eremicus, assembly GCF_949786415.1. Lineage (NCBI taxonomy): Eukaryota > Metazoa > Chordata > Mammalia > Rodentia > Cricetidae > Peromyscus > Peromyscus eremicus. The sequence continues at coordinate 48,465,973 of NC_081433.1, read as the reverse complement.
TGTTAAAATACCATTGAACTACAAGGCCTGAGTGTATATCTTACCTTGAGTACCACCTTACTTCTTTCCCAGATATTTTGTAGGATTCTCACAAGATGTTAACTTCTGTAAACATTGAAAACATCCAACTTCTTCACACCTCTTTGTGATCTAGATTTTGTTTTTAATCTATTGGCTGTAATTCTATCCAGTGCCTATCATAACCCTGATAGTAAATCTATCAGGATTTCACTGTAGTCTCATTTATATTCCTTAGGAGCCCTTTGAGATACAACATCAGAAGCCACCAACATTGATTATATATAACTATAACAACAAAGTCAAAATATGGAGGGATTTTTTCAAAAAGCATTAAGATTAACATGAAAGAAGCCAGTTGGCAAAAAGACTGGAAAGCCCTCCCAGGAGCTGTACCCATGAAACAAAACAGAGAATGCTGGAGAAAAGCCCCAGGGATGGCCATCTGAATGTCACAGAAGGATGGAGTTATTTAAATAACCTACAATGGGTATTGACACTGGACACCCAAGGCATTTGAGGCTTGGTCCTGTCCCACCTCTCTAAACTTCCCCCTTTCTGAGGAGAGCCTCTCTCTTCTGTTATAAGACCTCTATTTCCATCATATTTCTGTGTCCTGGATTAATTTCCTCTAGGAAACAGGAACCTTGGTGTTCAGCAGATGACCCCAGACTCAGACCCATCTATACCACAGCTAATAAGCTAATAAAAGATAATCATGAGTTTGTTCTCTCCTGAGAAGCAGGCACCCATGTGCTTGGAGGTATGCTTCCCTCTGGTCAAGTACTTCTTTATTAACCCCATGCTTAAATCTGTGTTAAAAATTCACTTAATATATGCCAACTCTACTTTTTAATTGAAAATAAAACAATCCTCAATAATGAAAGAATGAGGTATTACTACCCCTGATTTTAAGTTGTACTACAAATCTATAGCAATAACAGTAGAATGTTATTGGCAAAATTATATACACATTGATCAATGGAATAGAATTGAAGACCAAGAAATAAATTCACACCTGTGGACATCTGATTTTCAATAAAGAATCCAGAAACACACTGTAAGAAAAGACAGCATCTTCAACAAATGGTGCTGGTCAAAGTGGATGACTACATGTAGAAGAATACAAACAGAGCCATGCTTATCTCCCTGCACAAAACTCAACTGCAAATGGATCAAAGACCTTATAACAACACAACGTCACTGATGATGATAAAGGAGAAAGTGGTGAAGAATCTTGACTCATTAGCTCAGTAAAAAAACAAAACAAACAAACAAAAACAACAAAAAAAAATTCCTGAACAGAACACCATTAGCACAGGCACAAAGATTAATAACTAAATGGGACATCATGAAACTGAGAAAATTCTGTATGACAAAGGACACCATTATGTGGATGTAATGGGACTGTATCAGCCTATGTAATGGGACTGTATTTTGACAAATATATCTCTGAAAGACAGCTAATACTCAAAACTCGAAAGAACTCAAAAAACCACATATCACGAAAACAAATAACCCAATTAAAGATGAGACATAGATCTAAACAGAGAATTCTCAAGAGGAATTTCAAATGACTGTGAAACAAAGAAATGTTCAACATCCTAGTCATCAGGGAAATTCAAATCAAAACAACTTTGAGAGTACCCATCAGAATGTCTAAGATCAATAAAACAAATGATTGTTCATCCTGGAGAGAATGTAGAATAAGAGAAACACTCATCTATCACTGGTGGGAGTGCAAACTTGTAACCCACTATAGAAATCAGTGTGGCAGTTACTTAGTAATATGGAAATCTATCTAGCTCAAGATCCAGCTATACCACTCAGGCATATCCAAAGGATGCTTCATCCTACCACAGAAAAAAATTGCTCAAACATTCATTTCTGCTCTATTCATAATAACCAGAAATTAGAAACAACCTAGATGCTTCTCAAAAGATGAATGCATAAAGAAAACAATAAAATATTACTTATATAATGGGATATAATTCAGTTGTTTTAAAAAAGGAAATTTGCAGGTCAATGGATGGAAATAGAAAAAAATCACCCTGAGTGAGGCAACCTAGATACAGAAGGACAAATGTGGACATATTCTCTTATATGTGGATATTAGCTGTTTAGTTAATGAGTGCTAAGCAATAACTCATAGAACTACAGAGGTTATAGAGGTGACCTACAGAGGTATACAGTAAGGCACTAGGGCAGACAGGTACATCTCCTTAGGAAGGGGAAATAGAATAGACAGACATGGATCTGTGAAGGGTGGGACTGGGTGATCAAGTGGGAAAGGAGAAGAAAGGGAGACAAGGGGGAATACTGGGAGAAGGAGCTAAAAGAAAAAGTAATTTGAGGGGTGGTATGGAAACCTAATACAATAGAAACTTCCACAATATATACATATATGAAGGCAATCTAAATGAAATCATCACATAACAGGGCAGACAGATTCCTTTCGGGACATCTATTGGCATCAAATTTAGCTTCCATAACCAATATTGGTTTACACATATTTGAGATGTTGGCAAAGGGTGTTATGTGAGAACCACCAAACAACTCAGGCTTTTGGCAAGACTGTAGTTTACTCTCTACAAACTGTTGGCAAGACTCTATTGCTGAATATATCACCTACACAACTCATTGAACATGTAGTTGAGCTGGTACCTACATAATGGCTCTACCCCTATGTCCTAGTGTCTTTGGTACCGGAAGCTACTCTGCTTGCTACCAAAGGAAAAACATAAAACTCCAATACAGCCACACTCCATTTGATCTATTATGGTGTTCACTTGCAAGATACACTAGTGCAATGGTTGCACAAAGCATGTTGGAGTAACCAAGCAAAGTCTGATTTGACTTAAGGCACTCTCCACAAGATGGGACCCATACTTGACACTGCTTGAGTGACCAAGAGCCTCATAATAGAAAGCCCAGGGATCTAGGGTAATACCAAACACACTTGTCTAAAATTAAAAAAAAATATAGTCATAAAAATGACTTTGAATCATATTCTGCTGTACTTATATGTGGTAATATTATATTTGTGCTGAAATGTGGTGATATTTTATTTGTGCTTTAATAAATAAAGCTTGCCTAGAGATTGGAGAAAAAGGCTGGCTCAGGTAGTAGAGCATGGGACATGTCTGCTCCTGGCAGGATCCACTTACTTCAAAGAGAAAGATGGGCGACGAAGACACTCCACTGGTGTTTATCTTCTTCTTGGCAAAAATAGCCATTTGTTCAAGAAACTGTTCTTGCCTGGACTGCTTGACAAAATACATTGACTGGACATGCAGGACCCACAGGAAGGTGACCACTGAACTTTGCAAGACGAGATGGTCCTTCAGGTTCCTGCTTCACAGAAGAAACTGCCAGACATTCTTCAGGATACAGAGAGAAGCACCTGAGAGACTCTAGGTCTGTAGGCTAAAGTGTGGAAGCCCCAATGTTACGAAAGAACTTTGGGTGACTATCCAGGCAGACAGCTGTCTCTGTCATTCTAGATTTTTGGAAGTTGCTTACAATGCTCTTCCTGTTTACTTAGATAATATTGTATCCTTCTGAGGTCTTTCATGTGTTGAAGACTAGTTATAATTATAGTTTTCCTTGGTTATGATTAGTGATAAAGTAGATATGAAACTTTAGACTCACAAATATAGGATAGATAAGATATCTTCTTTACTTTTGCCAAATACAAATAGACTAGATATTATAACTATAATTCTTGCTTGATAACTGTTTTGTTATATGTAATTTTACTATGATGAAGTTAAAACATTCCTTTTGAATAAAAAGAAAAGGAGAAATGATGGGTGATATCATTCTATATGCTGTGAATATGTGTTGTTCTGATTGGTTGATAAATAAAGCTGTTAGGCCAATGGTGAGGCAGAATAAGGTTAGGCGGACATTCCAACTAGAGAAAGAGGAAGGAGAGCCCACCCTCACCAGGATAAAGAAAGCCAAAGAAAGTCCAGCCATGTGCTCCGGCCTGAGCTGTGTAACCGGGCCTGAGCCAGGGTCCATGTAAGCCCATACATGGCTTTTTAATGAATTCTTGCCATGTTCACTGGGTACCAATTGTAGATGAATTTCTAAATGGCCTTATTAAATAAAAAACACAGAGCCAAATTTAGGAGTGAAAGCCTTAGAAAGATCAGGGAAATAGGAAAAGCCACCAGTCAACCTCACCTCACCAATTCTGCAGCTTCCAAATGTGAGTTACTACTTCCTGTCTACCCACGCACATAGGCCTTGCTGTTCTGCCATCTGATTTGCTCTATGTCCAGCTACCTCACTTCCTCTTCCTACCCAGCTCTGTCACTTTCTGTTTGTCTGTACAGACCTCCAGACCTTCATGGTTAACTAGTGTTGGAATTAAGGTATGTGCCACCACACTAACAGATCAGTTCCTTGCTCATCCATCATCAGAGAAGCTTCCACCTGCAGCAGTTGGGAACAAATACAGAGATCCAAAGCCAGACAATTTGTGAGACATTTTGGAACACTAAGCCCTAAATGGGATGTCACTATCAATTTCCTCTGCACAGGGCTCATGGAACCTCACTGAAGAAGAGTTGGAAAGAGTGTAAGAGCCAGAGGGGATGGAACACATCAAGGAGACAAAGCTCTGGGAATCAACAGGATCAATGCACATATGAACTCTTAGAAACTGAGGCAGCACACTCTGGGTCTGTGTGGGACTATACCAGGTGTGGTCCTGAATCTGAAAGGAGTAGGTGACACATGCCTTCATTCCTAGCTCAGAAGTTATCTCCAACTGATAAGCACATACAAATAAAAGTTTAGTTCCCTCCAAGGGTGTCTTAATGGGGAAACACACTACTCTTAAGGGCAGGCTGCATTTCCAGCGGTAGATGGCCAACAGAAAACAGCTCAATGGCACGTTGTGGAGGTTCCTTGCTCATAATATTTGTCGGGACTATTTTTTAAACTTTTATCTTATTACACACACACACTTTATTTTCATTTCCATACAGAGGTCCTTTGTATACATGTTATGTCTTCCAGTTTAGTGTTTTTATAGGATTCCCGAGTGTGCCAAGGAATGTGTCTCTGCATGTGTATCTGGTTTTACTTTTTGTGTCTTCTCTTGAGCTACATTACATTACATCACAATTTGTCCAATTGTGATGTAATAACTTTTCTTATATTATAATTATTCCTTAGCAACCTGTTTGTTTCCTAATGAGAAAAAGAAAGGGAGTGAATCCAGATGGGAAATAGGGTAGAGACAAATTAGGAGAAGTAGAGAGAGGGTAAATTATATTCAGAATATGTTATGTTAGAAAACAATCTATTTTCAGTAAAAAGAAAAAATAACATGTCAACTGTGATGGCTAAAAAAAAATAAGGTAATAGAATGACTATATGACAGAGTTATACCACTGTTGGGCATCTAGCCTAAGAATTTTAGATAAATCCACCAGAGAGATATTTGCACATCCATGTTATTTCACCACTAGTCACAGTCATCAAGTTATGGAATCAGCCTATGTATCTATCAATAGATAAATGGATAAATCAAATATGGTGTGTATGCACAATAGAGTTCAAATGAGCCATAAGCAAGATTGAAATTATGCCATTTGCAAGAAGATACAACTGGAGATAGATCTTCTTATTAAGTAAAGTAATTCAGACCGAGAAATAAAAAATGTGCATGTTTTCTCTCATTTGTAGATTCTGGCTACTGTACAGACATAAAAACGTGACATTAGGAGCAGCATTGTCTAGGGGGAGGAAAGTGCGAGTAGGAAGAGAGGAGTAACCGAAGAGGTTGATATGGAGTATTCAAACAGTACAAGTACAGCACTTGAATAAAACTGTATTTGTGACTCCATTACAATATCCAGTGTATATATGCCAATAAAAATATTTAAAACACAAAAATATGGATACAGAAAATGTGGTGTATATGCAGAATGGAATTTCTTTTATCCATAAAGAATGAAATTATTTTGATTGCATAAAAATGGATTAAGCTGGAGATCATTATACTAAATTATTTTCTCCCCCTTTTTTTCAGTTGCATTTTCTTAGGAGAGCTTAGTTATTTGAGTCAGGGTCTCTCTATGTCCCAAAGGACAGCTTAGAGACCAGGCTGTCCTTCAATTCAAGATCCTCCTACTTCTGCCTTCCCATTGCTGAGATTAAAGGTGTGTGCCACTATGTTCTACATTAAATGATACTTGAAGAACTAACTCCAAAAAATGAATATCATATTTCCTATCATTTGTATGCCATATATTTTTACATAGGTATATGCAATCATTTATATACAAATATAACATTTATACATATACACAAACATTTATATTTTGAATATACATATATACTACATATGTGTTATATGTACACATACACAGCCACACATACATATATATCACACATTGAGATTATGGGACAGAAGGGGAATAGTAGAAGGAAAGAATGGTCAGCTTGGTAAAAATATGATTAGTGAAAATCATCAAATTACATGATATACTTGAAAGAAAATATCTATAAAACTCATTACTTTTTAAAACGACTATATGCCAATACAATTTACAAAAATACATAAATGTGTTCAGAAGCAATTGCAACTGCCAAGTTTGATAGTTTTATGTTTTCAATCTTTATTTAGAGAAGCATAGAAATGGTGACCACAGGAGCAGTGGTAGAGGCAGCCTCAGCCAAAGGCTTCCTGCCTACGGAGTGTGGGGTTCTGTGTGTCTCCTTATGTTAGTGTTGCTGCCCTACTTCCTTGACGCTTACTCCTCTAGTATCCCCAACATCTTTCTAAGCATGAAACACCCTATATTCACTATTATTGTTTTAATCATACCTCAGATACGTTTCTTTCTTTTCTTCAATTCTTGATTGAGAGAATGAAGAAGATCATTAAAATGTTTAAGGTTGCATTGTTCATGAAATAGACACATAAATAATAGGGATGTTAGGCTTGCAATGAAAAAGGTTTGAAATAGAGGAAACAGGATTGAGCATTTCTACTCTGCAAAAGAGCTCCTATCTGAATTTCTAAGTAGTTTCTCAAAAGAAAACGTGAGCAAGAATTTATTTATAGGATATATGTTTTATCCTCATTAGAAAGTTGGACAGACTCTAACATTTTACTATAAGGATGAAGAATTCTGTAGAAAGATTAAAATCATTTTATCTGTGTGCAGTTATCTATGATCTCTTAGGAAGAAATTAGAGGGATAGTGGCTTCTCTTTTTTGTTATTTTCATTAAGATTATTTTAATCATCTACAAATGGAATGGCAGAGATGGACCATTTTTCCATAATTTATAATGTTTATAATATTAGGCAATAATACAAAATTTGACCAATTTTAAAAATATATTTAGCTTTGATCTCATATAAGGATAAGATTATGGTATTCTCTTCATTTTTTTTTATTAAGCTGCAATTTGTGAGAGTAATATACTTGAAATTAAATAGAAAATAAGCCTACTTTTTAAAGTTATTTAGGGTTGCTTTAGAAGCATTCTATTAAAGTCATTTTATTAAATAACTTTGATTTCATTAACTCAGGAAAAAATATTTAAATCTCTTCTCTTCTATCTTTACAGCAGGTAAAGTAATGGCCACTGGTTTGACCAGAATAAATGAACTAAATCAATAAAAGGAACAAATTTTCTCAGTTATTAAATTCCTTACATTTCTGTTTCCCCAAATTAAAGGTATACAAATAGTAGTGGTACATACAAAACATTATCAGTGCTAATAAATTCCAATATTTCCACACTTGCTTTTATATTTTAAAACATTCTCATTGCTTCATTATACATGGTCAACAAACACTCATTACTACTCATGATTTTAAGAAACATTTTAGACTCTTTTAATAATAGTTTCTATGCCTGCCTTGTGTCATTTCTTCTCTTTCTTCAATTATGTTAGAGAATGTAGCATGTTAAAATGCAGAATTACAGCTCTTCCTATAAAATATTTTTATATCTGCATGTGTTTAAAAACAGTACACATATTTTAATATATTACAATCCAAAATACTGTAATACTAGTATTTTATATTTTATATTCCTGACCACCATAAAGAAAAATCATGTAATTGGTTACATGATATTTTTCTGCTGTCTTAGACCTTATGATTTACACATATTTCATTTTCATGGCTGCTTTCCCTAGTTTCATTGTAAGAAAGAGTGCATTTGAAAACTTTATTATTTACTAACATGCACATTACATTCTCTCCTACTGAATTAATCCTCAAATGGAGATTGAACATTTGGGACAGTGATGAGGTGATGAGAATAACTAAATAGTAACAGGGAGTCTGCGTAACTTGAAGATACTAAGTTAGTTCATAATGTACTTCTCTTCTGGTGTTATTAGACTGAGTGCAGCACTCCCTACAACCACCCGGGACTGGCTCACTTCCTAGCACTCATGGTTTGAGGAAGTACCTTATATTTCTATTTGATGAACAACACAGATAATCTACAATGCTTCAAGAGAATGTACAGAAATCCTCCAGTATTCTCTTTTCTTCCTGCTTATAGAAGATAATTTATGTCCTTTTCTGTTCCTGTCACGTGTATTTTACCTGACCCACCTCAATCTTAAGGATTTCTTCACCCTCCTCACCAAGAGTTTCTTTTGGGTTTCCTAGATTCTACAGGTATGGCATATTAAACCACAAATCTAAAGAATCCAAATATAAATGGGCCATGGTAAGTCCTCCATGTTCCTGTGCATGGACCCACACACATGAACACAGGCAACACATATTGGACCTGGTAGATTATAAAAACACAAGCTCCAAAAGCCAGAAGACATGAAGATAGATCTTGGAGGCATTAGGGGGAGAAATATGGGTGGACATGATCAAAATCCATTGTGTGCATAATATTATGAAAGGATTAATAAAATTATTATATGAAAAGGAATTGGAAATTCAGTTACTTATTTCATTGCATATTGGTCCCTAGGCAATCCCATATCTCCAGGCTTGGGAAACTTGCCCCTTGATTTTGAGAATGCTGTTACTTTTATTCCCCTTTTCTCCTTCTCATGTTGCTTATACACTAAAGAGGATACAATAATAAAGATGCACATCAGTAAATTTTAGATTTCTAGCTAATTAAATGGGGAGCCCTCGAGTGTCAGAAAGTATAAAGGAAACAAAGAGTGAAGAGCTTTTGGGGAGTTACCCCGTAAAAATATTGTGACATTCAAACTCGTCTCTAAGAGTATACTTGATGCTCATCAGATAGTAAGATATTGAGGACTGAGGCAGCAGGTATGCTGCTGTGCTTCCTGCTCACAGACTGGAATTAACTGCTGGACATGCCTGAAGGATCCAAAGGGCACCATCAAGGATTTGATGTTAGCTACAGTCATAGTAGGTATGGGGGCCAGGGAGCTAATTGGCCTTTATAGCTGAATCATTTGTCTATCAAAACCAATCTAAATAGTTTCTGTAGGATTTAAATATCAAACTATAATACTGAAAATGCCTAATATAGTCCAATGATATCTGGTGTTGTACCTACTAGCACTTCAACACAAGGGGAAATGCTCATCAGTGTGTTTCAGTCAGATTTTTATCAATATAATGAGATAATTGAGATAATTAACATACAATAATAAAAAAGCTTGTTTGGCTCTCAGTATTGGATGGTAGGGTCCATTATTGGTTGGCATCATGAGTTTGGGCCTCTGGGGAGGCCTTACATCATGACAGGTGCACACACTGGGGGAAAAGTATCATTGCAAAGAAGCAACGTTTCAAAGCTAAGAAGGCACCATATATTTTGAAGCCACATCCACTACATCCTAAGGATATTCCCATCTGGTTCTTCTTAGTCAAGGTCTCCCTACACTCCCATTGTTTCACTCTGGAACCAACTCTTTAACACATCAGCCTCTGTGGATACTCAAGGTCTAAATTTAGAAACATTTAAAATGAAAATAATACTGATATTGAAATTATCTGAAAACATAGTTTTAAAATAACCATTTTGCCCCGGGCGGTGGTGGCGCACGCCTTTAATCCCAGCACTCTGGAGGCAGAGCCAGGTGGATCTCTGTGAGTTCGAGGCCAGCCTGGACTACCAAGTGAGTCCCAGGAAAGGCGCAAAGCTACACAGAGAAACCCTGTCTTGAAAAACCAAAAAAAAATAAAAAATAAAAATAAAAATAAAATAACCATTTTGCACATATTCTAGTGAAAGAAATTACTTAAATTCTAGAAACATAACATTAACGAAAGTAACAAATAAAAGGGAAAGAGAACAATGATCTTAAACTATAGGATTGTAGTGCATAATATCAAAACTCACAAGCTGCACTGAACAGCAGGGCATAGGTTAAAAAGAACTGCCAACTTCTGGATCATTAAGTTATGAACAAACAAGAAAAAAGTAATGAGAAATGAACAGAGCTATACATACAAGTGAGTGAATAAGAAACATGGAGCTCATTTTTATATATTTGAACAAAGAATAGTGGATGTGGAAATTGTCTGAAGAAATAATATGTGAAAATTTCCATCTTGTATACGATATATAAGGCTGGCTTCAGGAAAGGTGATTGTCAGGCAGGAAAAATTAACAGAAATCTTAATCCAATAGTGTGAGTGCTCTCAACCTACTGAAAAGTGGTAGTATTTTATTTACTTATTTACTTATTCTTGGTTTTATTTTTAAATTTACTCTTATCTCATACAATACATCCCAACCACAGCCTGCCCTCCCTCTTCTTCTCCCAGTACCCCACCTTCCTGTACCTCCCCTCCCTCCCAGATCCAGTGCTTCTCCATTTCCATTCATAAAAGAGCAGTGCTCCCAGGGATATCAACTGAATACGGCATAACAAGATGAAATAAGACTATGTGTGAACTCTCATATAAAGACTGGATCAGGCAAACTAGTAGGGGTAGAAGGGTTCCAAGAGCAGGTAAAAGAGTCAGAGACACCCTGACTCTGACTTTAAGAGTCCAACAAAAAACCCCAAGCTACACAAAAGACTGGTGTTGGGAATGTAGCTTCTTGGTCAGAGTGCTTGTCTAACATGCACAAGGCGGAGAGTTCAACAGTCAGTACAGCTTAAACCAGGTATGGTGGTGCTGCCATTTAATTCTAGTGCTTGGGAAGTCGAGGTATGAAGATCCAAAGCTCAAAGCCATCCTCAGTGGCAGGTTAAGAAGTCAGAGAGTTGGAGGCTATAGGACTATTGGAGACCCGCAGCCCTCCCTCAAAAAACAAAAAAAGGAAGAAAAGAAAGGGGAAAAAGGAAAGAAACTAAATCTGACAGTTGTGCATTTACCCTAAGGAGATCAGAAACTTGTCTAAAAAGTCTACAAAGTACCTTTATATGACATTTACCATGTCTCCACTCATATTTATCTGGCAACATCTTTTGTACTTTTTTCAGTTAGTAGAAAATAATACTGTATGTAGTGTAATATTACCTAGAAAAATAAAAAAGTGAACTTACGACCAATTCAACACCTGATTGAATCTCAATGACAATAAACTGAATTATAAAATCAGTCTCTAAGGATTAGGGTGACCCAATTATACAACTTCCCAAAGGGTGAAAAAAAATGATGGGAGGTACAGCAATTTTTAACAATGATAACTGGGAAATAGCAGGAATTATAAAGGAATAGCAGGCAGATGATGGGGTAATTGTTTGTTTGTTTGTTTGTTTTTTCGAGACAGGGTTTCTCTGTGTAGCTTTGCGCCTTTCCTGGAACTCACTTGGTAGCCCAGGCCGGCCTCGAACTCACAGAGATCCGCCTGGCTCTGCCTCCTGAGTGCTGGGATTAAAGGCGTGCGCCACCACCGCCCGGCATGGGGTAATTGTAATTATAGCTATGCACACTCACTAAGGAGATTTCCAAAAATGAAGTTAATTTTATGATCTTAAGGAAAAATCTTGTAGGACTGTAAATCAAATAAAATCCTCATAAAAGTCAATGAAATATTTAATATATCTTATAATATGTATAAACTCATTTTATAGCATTGCAAGCATATAGGGATTTATTACCACTGTCAAGTGTAAACTATGTAGTTTTGGGCCTAGAGAGATGGCTCAGAGGTTAAGAGCACTGACTGTTCTTCCAGAGGTCCTGAGTTCAATTCCCAGCAACCAGATGGTGGCTCACAACCATCTGTAATGAGATCTGGTGCCCTCTTCTGGCCTGCAGGAATACATGCAAACGGAACACTGTAAACATAATAAATAAATAAATCTTAAAAAAAAAAAAACCTACCAGACTTTTTAATACTGGTAGTTTTAACAAATCTGTTTATATTAGTGAACATGTTAATAGTGAATGTAATATTATTTCACAACTTTATGATGATCATAAAGTCACAAGATGGTAATTTTAAAATTTGAAATAATAAGGCAACATTTAATAATTGCATAAAGCTCTATTTCATATAGGTGAGAGCATCCTAGAATATTATAACTTTTTAGAAAATCTACACACTCAATTCAATTTAAGATGAAGAATATTTTTTTAAAGCAGAAAATAAGCAGGACCTTAGCTAATGGTCAATAGTAATGACTATAGCCATATTATATTTTATACTATTTAGCATTCAGAATGGAAAATATTATCTGGCTATGAAAGATTAGTTAGTTATGAATTGCCAAACTCATGGTATAATGATGAAAGAACTGTTTATAATGTAAGTTATAACATAAGTATCTTACTAAGGGATCGCAACACCACATTAAGTAAGCAAATCTTGTCACTGATCATGTACAGTTACAAACAAAAGTGGCATTCTGGAAGATTAGTGCTTGAGCCACTGATATTAATGCAGTGCAGTGTATTTTATGATGCTATTTTTCTCAGTGACATTCATGAACACACACACACACACACACACACACACACACGCACACAATCGTGACTTGTCAAGAGAACAATACAGCGAAGCAATGCATAGTTTTCTAAGCCCCACTAATTGTTGTAGATTTTCTGTGTTCTTAATTTGGAATGTTTATTTTCAAGCATAGACTACCACAAGAGGTCTATTTTTGTAGCGAAACTCACAGTGATTAGGTTTTTCAATGACAATTTGCAAATGGAAGATTTGTATTAGTAAGAACACAATATGCTAGAACACTTTTCTACAATATACATTAATCTGCATATAGTCAAATATCTCAGGCTTTAAATACTCAAGTGTGTATACTAGTAGATAGTTAAATATTACATTAATCTGATTTATTCCTCATTGAGAGGAAAGTATTGTTAACCAAATATAAATAAGTAATTTGTTTTGGCTAAACCACATCCTTCAGTTGTATTTTATTAGTCAAGGATCAGCTTTCTCTTTGAGTAACTGTCTAATATACATATAATAGAGTGTCCAGAATCAGATGTCACAGCTGGACATTTACTAGATCTGGAATTCTTAATAGCAGGCAAGCTTTGGTTTAAGCACCTAAAGAAAAGTGGTTGTTATCAGTATCTCACAGGGCTGGGTTTGGTAAATCTGTGGGTACCTTTTCTTCTTTCTATCTCTGTTGTAAGCATGTCCTTCCAGACAATTTGGGATACCTTACTCTGTCTCTAAAGCTACCTCCGCTCATACGGTTTCTTGTCCACCATGTGTCTGACCTTCATACCGGCTTAACTTAAACGGTATAATTTTGTTTCCTTCTTTCTTCTTTGTTCTGTTCTTCATTCTCCTCCTTTGGGAAGCTGCTGATATTTGCATCTTGACTGCACTGAGGTTTTTCCTTTAAATACAATTATCTTCAGGCTTCTACAATTATTATTATTATATTTTTTCCTTTTTAATATTATTTTGAAAACTCTAATTGAACCCACTCTTTCTCTAGGTTAAATATTCATGGTCCTTGTTATAGTCATTTCCTTTGTATTTCTTATATACACATGTATGTTAAATTAGTCATCAAGAAAACAGAGAAAAATGAGGCTGGTCCATTTTATTAGGACACAAATCTCTCATTGTACTCTTCCTTTTTGACTCTCTTTTTCTGGGTATGATGAAGTGGTCCACCACCATGGTCCATATAGCAACACGATAATCTGAATGCAGAGGCAGGCGAGACAACCCAGCTAATTTTTACCAAGTCAGACATTGTAAGTAAAAGACTTGCAGCCTCCAAGAACCAATTACCTAAGCTAGTAAAAAATGGGTTATTCCATGGGGGCTCCTCAGCTATTGGTTCATAGTTCATGTGTTTCCACTAGTTTGGCTGTTTGTTCCTGTGCTTTTTCGAATCATGGTCTCAACATCTCTTGCTCATACAATCCCTCCTCTCTCTCACCGATTGGACTCCCAGAGCCTTAGATCTCTGCATCCACTTCCTCCAGTCACTGGATGAGAGTTCTATCACAACATTTAGGGTGTTTGGCCATCTGATCATCAGAGTAGGTCAGTTCCTGCTTTCTCTCTCTCGATCATTGCCACTAGTCTATTGTGGAGGTATCTTTGTGGATTTTGGGGACCTCTCTAGCGCTTTGCTTCTTCCTATTCCCATGAGGTTTTCATTTATCATGGTATCTCATCAGGCCCTCTGGATAAGTGGGACAGTCGATTAGCTGTTTGGGAGGCCCCCAGGCAGTGGGACCGGGACCTGTCCTTAATGCATGAGCTGGCTTTTTGGAGCCTGGGGCCTATGCTGAGATACTTTGCTCAGCCTGGGTGAAGGGAGGAGGGGACTGGACCTGCCTGGACTGAATCTACCAGGTTGAGCTGAATCCCCAGGGGAGTCCTTGCCCTGGAGAAGGTGGGAATGGGGAGTGGATTGGGGGGAGGGGGGAGGTCGGGAGGAGGGAGGACAGGCGAATCCGTGGCTGATATGTAAAATTAAATTAATTATAAAATTAAAAATAAATAAATAAAAAGATTTTTAATTAAAAATTTTTTAAATGGGTTATTATTATAATATTTAATTTTACAAATTCCCAAGTTTCATTGTCTAATGAGGACAATGTATATAAATGCACTACCTTTACATTTATTGTGTTCTTTAATTCAAGAGCATAACAAATTTATTAGTATAAAACATTGGAAAATCACTGGTCTAAGGTGATTGCATCACTGTAGAATTGATCTCATTTTTGAAAATGGATGTTCAACTGCGTATTAATAAACACTTATTAATATGTAATAATGTAGTGTCATGGACTAGTAGTTATCTTTAAATTAAATAGTTTTGATAATATATATTCTTTTATAGAATCATTTCTGTTTCTTTGAGAAAAATGTAATTTAGCATGGTTTAATTACTAATCTCACCTTTGACAATCATATTTCAACTGATTTTTTTTCAAGCAATACTCTACTTTCAATGGAGTCATTTATTCATTATTGTCTAAAAATGAGTGATAGAGAATATGTATATTTATCTAATTATGTTGTTTCCCATAAAACCTAAACTCATGTGAAACAATAGCTAAGTTCAAATAACATGCATATTTCTTACAATGACTTTCTGTCGAAATACTTATATATTTCCTGTCTAGACAGGAATAAGCTCTAGAATATGTGTACATGGGCGATGAGGATAAACCAGCTGAAGGCATTGGGAAATGCTTGAGGCGTTTTTCTTGCCACTCTTTGCTTTTCCTGGTGCTGTAACTTTAAATGAAGATTTAATTTACTCCAAGGTTATCAAAACGAAAATAGGAGAATTATTGGACTTGGTGTCTTCTCAACCTTCTCTGTTGATTAATTTGTATGAGGAAGATGTAAAGCTGGGCTACTAGTCAGGAAACATCTGTGAATGCGTGAAAGTTGGAGGGACCATGGGGTGTCATGAAGGAACCTTCACCTTGCAGAGGTGAGCTTTCAATTTCAGCATCTATTTTTAGCATGCACACAGGTTCTTCTTTATTTTGAAACTGCGTGATATTAGAATTGTCCAACCTCTGCAAACATAATGCAGTAAGTTGAATATTAAGAAGATTTGTGGATTTACAATTGGAAGAAGAGTTAGATGGTATAATGTTTTCCAGTACATGAATTCTGACTTCATGATGAAAACAACAACAACATGCCCACACAGAAAGTTTATTTCTCCCAGCTGGAGACAGAAAAGCAGAACACAGCAGGCTGGTTTTTTCATAGTTCTTCAAAACAGCTTTCAGGAAAGTTTCATTTGAGATAACCAGCCAGGAGGAAAGGAGGAAAAATATCTCTCAACTATTTAGCTACTTTTCAGGAAAAATTTTCTTGGATCACAAAGGTAAGTAATTATATTTTCTGGGAGCAATTAGTCTGTGAAAAAAATATGATTTTATAAAATTTACTTGCAATTTTTTAACTGACACATGGGTAATGAATTTGAGTCAATGGCAAATATACTCCATTTTAATATCCAGGTAAATTAAAAAATATGCTCTTGGTAACTGTATTTAGGCTATAATTACTTTACAGTAGTCTTTTCAGTCCTGTTGTTTTCCTGGCACTTGTAGTGATTACCAGCCACTCTTCTAGTAAATTCTAGCCAGGGACAGATAACACAGAACACAGTACTGGTTTTCAGATATGAAACTAAGTATTCTTTTCATTTTCTAGGTACTGACATTTTTAAGGGTAAGAAAATGTTTTCTATTTTGAAAACTGTTTGAATGCCCTAGAACACAGCAGGATTACTAGGTTACTCATATTAATTTGGAATTTTTAGAGATCTAATAAAGCGTATTCTTAAATGTTCCTAGTATAAAGTCAGACTCGATAGGTGTACCAGTTACTCTGGTCTAATTATTATGCATTGGCGATGTGGGTTAAAATCCCCCACTGCTCCCTGTATGCCCAACACCAGAGGCCTACAGCGTAGATGTTAGGAAAATTTATCATAGCAGGTGCCATGCTATGGGATGTAGTGCATGCCAGAAAACCAAAAAGAAGGTGACATTCACCTCATAGCTTCTTCATCAAGCTCTATGAAGATTTAAATGGTACATAAATAGGAGAATTGAGTCCTAAACTTTTCAGTACCTGTCAGCTACTGAGTGAGAGGAGTCCTGAAATGGAAGCTTAGATGTGAACCTGAAAATAGACAAGGGATTTCCTGGCTTTTTTCTCGGGTCCAGCAGGAGGTTTCTAGGCAGGACTCCCCACCTGAATGATGGACAGTATAGTTGAGCAGGCTCAATGGCATGGCATCTTCACACAGTGAGAGATGTAATAAGGTCTTCACCTTAATGACCTTCAGTTGACGAAGACCAAGGCATCCTCCTACGTGTCTCTGAGTTAAAGAAATTGCTCACAGAATCTATGAACTGAAAGAAAACTGTGTTATGAAATGGCAGAGCTTCCCAAACGAGGGTGTTACAAAGAAGAGAAAGAGAATGCTGATGTATGTCTGGAAGCTCTGGGCAGCAAGTTGTTGTCAGTAAACAGCCACTATAACCAGAGGCAAGCCTGCCTGCCAGAGATGCTTTAACATGCCACAGTATATACTTACCCTAGCTTTGAGGCCACTCAGAAGAATGCAGCAAAATCAGGATGGTGGGAGATGTGAATCAGTCTCACAGAGTTTCAAACTGAAAAACATAGGCTTGTGATCTTGTTTCAAAATCAAAGCCAAATTGGGTTTCCTCCTTCGAATTGATAAAATTAAAACTATATGGGAAAGAAAACAAATAATGACAGAAAGATCAATCACCAAGCCAGGAAGTCAGAGAACAGCGGCAGCAAGAGGTAAAGAGAGAAAATATGAACAGAGCTGAGCATAATGGATGGATTCTTTTGTTTGTTTGTGACTCTAGGAGTTGAACTTCATGGTTTATGTATACACACAATAGACATTTATCACTGAGCTGAATACCAAATTCTAACTTTAATACCTGGGGATTCGATGTCCTCTTCTGGCCTCTGTGGGCACTGCTTACGTACAGTGCAAAATGAGCTGCTTGATGTAGATGCTGGGAATCAAACTCATGTCCTCAGCAAGGGCAGCAAGAGCTCTTAAATGCTGGGTCATCTCTTTAGCCACAGATCAGCTCCAAATACTAAATATTCCCATAATTTTTTTTTAAAAACATACCTTATATGTATCTATACTCTGTATTTTCTATAAATAATTATCATTAAGTCCTATATCCAAATGTGTATCTTCATGAAAAATGCAACAAATCATACAGAAATGTTCAAAATATGTATAATCATTGTATTCATTTATTAATATTTATATAAATTATTAGAGTAATACTTAGATCATTGTAATATTTTTGACTAATAGGAGAAATGCAAATTATTAAAAGATACATCAAATGCTTGTCATACCATTATAAAATATCACAATATAATTAGTTTGTCTACTTAAAAATAGCTAACAGTATATTACAATAATTAAAGGTATAGCATTATAATAAAATTAGCTTTATTCAACTATTATTATAAAATGCTTTGATGGATTAGTATTTACCACAGTAAATTTATCTTGAAAAAATCATAATTAAATCTAACTATGAAAACATTGCCTACAAATTTTAGTAGGGATTAAAATCTTTTGGATGTTTTTATTTTATTGTCTTATCTAAGACTTTTGAAATGTAGGTGAGATTTTCTATCATTGGGATTCAGAAATTATGGAACATTGAAAATTCAAAACTATTATTATTAGACTTAATTACCTAGCTGCTTGTATTATATCATTGCATGATCATTTTTTGCTTCTCTGCTCTGTTTTCTAATGAGATACACACCAATACTTTTTGTGCTCTGTGAATAACTGAATATGGAAAATCCTGAATGACAGGTTCAGTATTTAATTGAATAATAAGATACCTGCAAAATTCTCTTAGAATGAAAGATCAGAGTGATGACCCAATAGTGTTTCCGGTAGACAAGGTACTCAGCATCCAAAAATAAGTAAGGAAAACAAGGGCCCCCACTTTTGTGAAGACTTTGGGGGTGACTCCTTGGAAATTATTGCAGTTGATATGCAATGGTAATGACCTCAAAATTAATGTGAAGAAATAAAGTAACAAATTATGAATCTGCTATAAAAGAGAATGCAGAAAAAGATGGGAGAGAGACATAGAGAACTCAGTCTTTTATATTCACTTTTAATATAGCAGGATAAATAGCTACATTCTCAGTGTTTTGGAAAATTAAAGCATACAACACTAATCTTCAATGATCAAGTATCTCATTTAATTGACAAGCCTCCTACCAGGGCTCCATCAACCACGGCCTTCAAAATACTACTTCAATTTACATAAAATCTTGAAAATTATAAATACTTCAATTTCTTTTTGAAGTTAAGACAGCTCCCTAGCATATTTTAAACATGCAATCTATTTCAGCAACTTCAATTGATGACAATATTTCTATTTTATGCTCTCCTACTCCAAATTCTAGCCTCCCAAAGATGCTTCATCTCCTTTTAGTGCAATTCACTTAAGAGCTTTGAACTGCCTATTCACTCAAAATGCATTTTTTAAGTGATAGATTTTTTTGGCAAGCTTTTTATTTCACCTCTAGTGATAGATATGAACGTATTGGCTAAAATTTCGGTTTTAAATAACTATATCAATAAATTCCAAGTTGCTTTTGAATCATTGAGTTAGTCCCCATTTTCTGATTATTGTGGATGGCTGGTCCTACCATCACTGCCAGCTTCTACATTTTGGCTTCCTTTTTTGTAATCCATTATTTCTACTGTGTCCATTAGAGTCTGATCTCTGGGAAAATATTCAGAAATTCCTAACTTTTAACATAATATTGAATTATTAAATTTGAATTTAAAATATGTGAGGAATTAATATTACATTTAATTAAGTCAATCCTAAAACCCTCACCAGGGCCTGCTATGACATCTGGTTTTGAACACAAGTTAACAAGTATTTGTGTACAGTTCAGAAAGCAGGGAGTTAAGTTCAATGTTTTTGTCTTTCCATTCGAATTCAAGCAACTGTTAAGCTATAATGTAAGTGAACATTGCTTTTTTTGGTGTCATCTGTGGTTTATACAGAGCAATTATTTCTATTATAGAGACAAGATGTATTGAATATAATAGAAAATGATATTGCGACCAGACTTCCATTAGCTGTTGGAAGCCAATTCTATTTGTAATTCTTGTCGCAAACATTTTATTCCAAGAAACTAAGAATCACGCAGTTTGCTGGGTTAATGTTCACATAGTGCTGTAGCCCTCTTAAATCCTTGCCTCTGTTACAATGCTGAGACCAGAGAGTAGCTGAGGAAAAGTTGTGCTACCTGTGGGAAGTGCATTTTAATTCATGCTTCTCACCTTCCAGGGTGTCTTCGTTGTAATATCATATTTTCCCATTCATTCTCTATGTTCTATGATGATTTCACACACACACATAAACACCCCCTCAAACTCCAGCCCTCCTGTCTCTGTCCTTTCAGCTGAAGATCTCAATTCTCATGTGAAGAACATTTCAATAACACAAAATTCATTTGTTAGTTTTACCACCACATTTACCTAATCTGTTTTTACCTTTGTTTGGAAAAATTTTCAAGGGTGAAATTCTCAAATAGTATTTCTTACCCACCAGACCCCATGCTCTTCTTATTCTAGCTGCTTCTTTCTTTTCCTCTCCTGTATCTTAAGGTTTCTAATCATAGAATAAATCACATAATTCTTCTGTGTACAAATAGTACTAGTAGAAACATCTCTCCCATTTCTTTTTTTCTCTATTTTTTTTATTATTGCTGTTGTCAGTATTATATATTAGTTGTGTGTCTGGTTGTTTTGCCTGTATCTATGTCTTTGCAACATGTGTGTGCAGTGTCCATGGAGTCTTGAAAAAGGCGTTGGAATCCTTGGAACTGGACTTGCAGACAGCTATGAGCCAGCATGTGGCTGCTGGGAATTGACCCCAGGTCTTCTTGAAGAACAGCCTGTGTTGTTTACTGCTGAGCCATGGCTCCAGCATCTCACTATGGTTTCATTACGGCAAATATCTCAACACAGCTGTATGTTTGCCATCTCAATTTTTTACCTGGTCATGTCCCTTGAATTCCACTCTCATCAGATACCTCTTTCTCTTTTACACAGAAGCTACTTGCCAGAATCCCCTGTGATCTTTACACTACTACTAACTGTTAAACCTTTTGCTTTACCTTCCCCCAGTAGCATTTGACAAATATTATCACTAATTCCTTCTTGCAACAATTGTGAATATGGCTTAGACATGTAATACTTTCTTGAATAGGCATTCGACACTTAATGTCATCTTTATTTTAACCAATTTTGTGGTCATATCCTCTCAGAGACCTTTAATGATCAGATCATTTACTCAACTGACCTACTGACATTGAAATGCGTCATAGTCTTTGTTGTTCTGTGTAGGATCACAGCCCATGGCAGGATTTCACACTCTGTATTTAAACTGGTGGCTCCAGAACTATAGATGCCACCAAACCATCCCTTAAATCCCAAGATTTCCACCCAATTCCTGTTCAATACCCAGTCTGAAGTCTGATATGTATCCATGTCTTTAAATTAGAGTTACTGTCACTATAATGAAACACCATGACCAAAAGCAAGTTGGGGAGGAAAGGCTTTGCTTGACTTACACTTCCTCATCATAGTCCATCATTTAAGGAAGTTGGGGCAGGAACTCAAGCAGGCCTGGAACCTAGAAGCAGAAGCTGATGCAGAAGTTATGAAGGAGTGTTGTTTACTTGCTTGCTCCCCAAGGCGCGCTCAGCTTGATTTATCTATCTATCTATCATCTATCTATCTATCTATCTATCTATCTATCTATCTATCTATCTATCTATCTTATCTATCTATCTATCCATCCATCCATCTATCCATCATCTATCTATCTGTCTGTCTGTCTGTCTATCTATCCATCCATCCATCTACTATCTATCTATCTATCTATCTATCTATCTATCTATCTATCTATCTATCATCTACCTACCCATCTCTCCTCTTGTAGTGCTGGCCACTTGGCCATTCACCAAATACTCCACATGGGTTTTCACGTTGGAGACTTATATTTGCAGGGCCTTTCCTGAATGCTGTTTTACAGATACCCATATTCTAGTTTTGCTCCTATCTTTAGTGATAACTTCTCTACTTAAAATTAAATCCTAATATATCTTGTCACTTCATTCTCTGCTAATTAAAATTTCCTTTGTACTTATACACCTTTTTCCTTATATGGAACAAGATACATGTGCATGTAATCCTTCATTTCCTCTTCTTATCATGTAGGATTAATATAGAAATCTCCTTCGTACTAAGAATTAGCTAAGACGGTGTGTGTAAAACCCTTAACACACAGTAAGCTGGGAAGAAGAACAGCATACTGAAAAAGAAAAAAATGAACTAATGTCTGTTTTACTTTTACATTATTATTATTTCTTAAATTTTTGTGTAACTTTCACTCTGAGATGCCTTTAGGTGAATACTACTTATATACTTTCAGGAGGAGTTGGAGAAGCATTTTATGGTGTCTAGCACACTTTCCTCAGTACTTCCACTGCTCTGTGCATAATTTTATATGCTATATACTTTATATCCGTATTAGTTATTTTTTACATCTTCATTCCTATGCATTGCCTCATATACATAGACTCTTAATGCACTTGTTCATGTATAAATATAAAGAACTCCTGATACCTTTAACAATTATACTCCATAAACTGGTTATAAAATTCCACATTTATGAGAATAATACAAAGGAAATTCAGATTTCCCCAACTTCTGAAAATATTCTATAAGCCACAGTATGATATGAAATGGTAAAACAATATTCACAGCCCATTCATCATATCCATTTATAGGGACTGTAGTTCTTTTCTTTCTCTTTAGGCTGGAGAGAAATTTGAATCATTTCTTGTAAGAAAATGCATTCTTTTAAATTAAACAAACTTCTAAGAGCAATATTTTACATGTTAAATCATAACTTCATGTTAAAAATTGTCTTTCAGATTTAAATAAAAATATTCAGTCACTGAGAGCATAAAATTCACGGAGTCTTCCCATACCATTCTTCCTTGTATACATCTTTGTGATATGAGAAATTGCTCCTTTTCATTATGGAAATCCTGGTGTGTGCCCTTTACATCCAACCTCCACAAATCATATCAACATTGGGCAACACCAAAGAAGTCAAGTAATGCAATTTTGGGCTTTCAAAAGCCAATTTACAGAAACTATGCCATTAAGTTCAAATTCCACCAAAATGTGCCCTTTAGAGTTTTGCCACTGTGTATTCCTGAAAGCATTGCAAAACAGATTTCATGTGGTGAGGTAGTATGAATCCTGCCCTGCCTTGCACAGCAGTTTTTTCTAAAAGAACATAGCAGGGAGAATGTAGGCTGAGCTGCTTCCTTGAATAACTTCCCACGTACTGCTGAAAAAGATACTATCCTTTGTACAACTTTCTCCATTCTCGCCACTACTGACCCCTTCAGCACTCCCGTCTGAGGAGCTATTAGCCATTGATTGCTGCTGACAGAGTGAGAGAGTCACTATTTTTTGGGAAATGGCCACTGTCAAGTTGTCCACACCCATATGGAAAATTCCACATCCATGTGTGTATAGACAGAATTAACATCAGTTCATGATGTTATGGAAAAAAAAGGATATGAAGCTGGAAGGGAATATTGCAAATGGACAGAGCTAATGGAAATTATAGGAAAGGAGTACTATATACAATTAAAATGTGTTCTATACATGCCAAAGTGCTGCTCAGCAATTAAGAGCGTGAACTAGCTGCTCCTGCAAGGGTACACAAGTTTAGTTCTCAACAACCTGTCACTCCAGGTTCAGAAGTTATAATGACCTATTTTGACTTCCACAGGCGCCTGTACTCATATTTGCTTGCCTACTTATGACTCATGTTCATATACAAAATTAAATAATACAAATCTATACATTCTATACATCTATATGTTTGTCAAAAATAGTAAACCATAAATACAATATCCACTTCCCATCAATTGAATCCTTTAAATAAACCACTGTTCTTGTTGAGGAAACTAACGATTTAAAGTTAAATATCTGTATAAATCTTCAGATAAATGTCAACTAGGCAACTTTACCAATTAGACAACAGGGTTATAGAAAGTTGAGGCTGCCTTTTGCCTCACATATTTTACTCACTTGCTGCATTAAGTAGAATATGCCTTCTTTTCTATCATGCTTATTTCATATGCTTATGATCAGGTTACATTATTTTGTAACATTTAACATTCTAAACTAATTCCCTCCCTTCCTAATGATTTTTTTAGTTGTATGTTCTGGGGTTTCCCAAAGGTTCACTTTTGTGCTTTGAAGTTCTGAATATAAAATGTTACACAGATCCATTATTAGAGTCTGCTACTGAGTAGTTTCACCACTCTTAAAAAGTCCCATGAATTTGTCTTTTAAAATATCCTTTATCTCTCAGCCTTTAATAACCACTCATCATTGTTCTTGATAATATTTTCATAGTACTTTAGAATGTCATTCCGTTAACATATAGTGTGTAGTAGAGCCTTTTCAGACTAGTTTCTTTTAATTTTAAATATAGTTTTAAAGTTGGACTATGGCTTCTTGTGTCTTAATGTCTTACAATAATCTGTCCAGACCCTTGAAGGATATGCTTGAAGATTCCAAGTGGATTTCTCAGACCATTGATAACACTAGACCACACACACACACACACACACACACACACACACACACACACACACACTGTTTAGTCCTGCATTTGTGTAGCTATAATAGGTTTATTTATGACTTAGTAACATGTCATAAAGTTGTTCAAAACTACAGATTATTCATTCCTGAAATTTGATACTTAATATAAAACTTAATGTAAAGTTATTACATTTACCTATATTTGCCTCATTAGAAATTGAAACTGAGGCTGCTAAACTACTGGTCACCCTTGTTAGAAAATCAAGTGGGCTGCCTGCAGATATTCTCTTCCCTCTCTGCTCCCCCAGAGCCAATTCTCCAGTCTTTGTGTTACAGCTCTGCAGCCGAACACCTTTGGCAGCCTTTCTTGCCCCATGCTCCCATTCCATAAGGATCTCACAGATCTTCCCCTTCTAACCTCCCTCCTTAAACTCATTGCTTTTTCCCAGTCACTACCATTAGCCAACATCACCTGCTGACCCACAGGCCATGCTATCTAGAAAACCAGGTAGGCTACGTGAAGACCTGATCTCTCTCTATTGCCCCAGATCCAATCCTCCAGTCTCAATCCCAGTTCTGCGGCTGAACACCTGTGGCAATATTCCCAGGGTTCCCCACTCATCTCTTGTGGATCCCATGAACATTCTCATTGTAATCTTCCTGTCCTCACTTATTGCTTTGCCTGAGACCCCAACCTCAGCAGGTACTTCCTGCTAACCCAAAGACCACTCCCCCTAGGGCATCAAGTAGGCTGAAGTCACATCCACATGTGCTGTTGCTCCCGAGATCCAACAACCCATAGAACCAGTCTCATCCCCAGCTCTATAACAGATAACCTGCTCTCGTCTCCCTTTCCTCTTTGACCCCATTCCAAATAGAGGACAAAGATCTTCTCCAATCTTCCTTCTACTAACCCACCCCATTATCTGAGAATCCAACACCAGCAGGCATTCACTGGGACCACACAAGCTAAACAGAACAGGGATACAAATAAAGGAAATGAGTAGCCTTACCATTCCCTCCTCCCCTCCAAACCTAGTCTCACTGTCTTATCCTTAGCAATGAAACAGAACAGCAGCTGCAGTCTTCCTTCCCCTTTGCCATACCTCCTGTGGACCCCACAAACCACTTCTAACCACTCATCTCCCACTCAGTTTCAGTATCCCAACCCCCAACTAAACTACAGGCCATACCAGCCAGAAAACAAAGTAGACCGCCTGCTTACCTCTTCTCTTTCTGATCCCTCAGATCCAATCCCCCAGTCTCATCCCCTGTCCTGCAGCAGAACACCCATGGCAGCCTCCCCTGCTCCCATGCACTCATCATACTTTCTGAAAATCCAGAAAGAAAACAGAAACCACAAAACGAACACCCATCCCAACAAAGACAAATCCAGAAATCATCACCTAGTTCTATTATCATCACAAACACAAATGTCTAAATACCAACATGAAAAATAATCAATAATCATGAATAAAAATCAATAATAGCCAAGGCAATATTAATCCCCTGGAGCCAGGATAGCCTACCAGAATAATTCATCATAGCCAAAGCAAAAGAAAAAGGTCTTAAAGTCAATTAATGAAGATAATAGAGGTAATGAATAAATCTCTTAACAAAATTCAGGAAAATAAAATTTGGAGGAAATGAAAAAAAAATCCCTTAGAGAAATACAAGAAAAAAATGATTGAAGAAAATGAATAAATTTATTCAAGACCTAAAAATGGAAATAGAAGCAATAAACAAAATTCTGGAAATGAAAACTTTAGGAATTTGAACAGTAACTACAGAGGAAAGCTTCACCGACAGAATTCAAGAGAAAGAACAGAGAATCTAGACATGAAAGATACAACAAAAGAAATGGATATATCACTCAAAGAAAATATTAAATATAAAAACTTCCTGACGCAAAACTTCCAGGAAATCTGGGACACCATGAAAAGATAAAACCTAAGAATAATAGGAATAGAGGAAGGAGAAGAATCCCAGCTCAAAAGCCCATAAAATATTTTGAACAAATTTATAAAGGAAAACTTTCCTAACCTAAAGAAGGACATTCCTATAAAGGTACAAGAAACATGCACAACATCACATAGAATGGAACAGAAAAGAAAATCCCCTCATCAGATAATAATCAAAACACTTAGCATACAGTACAACAACAAAAAGAAGAATATTAAAAGCTTCCAGGGAAAAAGACTAAGTTACATACAAAAGCAGACCTATTAGAATTATACCCAACTTATCAATGAAGACTCTAAAAGCCAGAAGTGCCTTAACAGATGTGCTGCAGACTCTAAAAGATCACAGAAGA